>NW_028174862.1:0-65000 GCF_963971535.1 Notolepis coatsorum
GTACATTTACATACACAGAGTGCATAGACATTCAACGTACTGTAGTAGTAGAAGTGACAGCTGAGCGGCCTCACTCCGCCTCCTTCCCGGCTCCCTTGCACCTCTTGCTCCCTCCTCTTCACTCTCTCCTTCCTCCTCGTCTCTCCCTCCATCTCCCTCCCTCTCTCTCTTCTCTCCTTCTCTCTTTCTCTCCTCTTCTCTCTTCCCTCTCTCTATACCTCCATCTCCCTCCTTCTCACTTCCTCTTCCTCTCTCCCTCCCTCCCTCTCTCCCTCTCCCTCCCTCCCTTTCTCCTTCTCCCTCCCTCCCTCCCTCCCTCCCTCCCTCCCTCCCTTCTCCTTCTCCTTCTCCTCTCCTTCTCCTTCTCCTTCTCCTTCTCTTTCCTCTCTCTATACCTCCATCTCCCACTTCCCTTCCTCTCTTCACTCTCCTCTCTCCCTCCCTCCTCCCTTTCTCCTCTCCCTCCCTCCCTCCCTCCCTCCCTCCCTCCCTCCTCCCCCTCCCTCCCTCCCTCCCTCCCTCCCCCTCCCTCCCTCCCCCTCGCTCCCTCATTGACCCTCCCTCCCTTCTCTCCCTCCCATCTCCATTCTAAAGGCTGTTTTCTCCATGTGCGTGTGCGAGTGTTAAAGGAGCCCTCCTCCGCTCCTAAAGTCCAGTGAATGTCTGTACCACTGTGAGTGATAAGTGAAGTCACTGCACCATGCTGGTTGGATATTACTGCAGAGTGAGACCAGAGGGACAGATGGGTCCCTTTCTGGCTGCTGAGGGACGTGTGCTGGAACCCCTCTGACTCATGGGCCTCCATCATGATTCTGCCCATGTATTTTTGAAACAGGACTACGTGGGCTACTGTGGTCGTGTGTGTATGTGTGTGTGTGTGTGTGTGTGTGTGTGTGTGTGTGTGTGTGTGTGTGTGTGTGTGTGTGCGTGTGTGTGCTTGTGTGTGTGTGTGTGTGTGTGTGTGTGTGTGTGTGTGTGTGTGTGTGTGTGTGTGTGTGTGTGTGTGTGTGTGTGTGTGTGTGTGTGTGTGTGTGGTCGTGTGGGGGTCGTGTGTGCAGGGCCGCCTCAGGGGGGGTGTGCGAGCAGTTCGGTCGCACAGGGCCTCGCGGGAAGGGGGGCCCCGCAAAAAAAAAAAAAAAAAAAAATTATAAATTTTTTTTATTATTTTTTATTATTATTTTTTTATTTATTTTTTTATTTTTTTTGCGAGGCCCCCCTTCCCGCGAGGCCCTTTTTCATCACAGACCTAAAATCTAGTTTTGCTTATATGCTTATATATTTCACATTAGACACGTTTGTAGAATGACTTGTTCCTGGGTCTGCACCTGGGTCACTATTGGAGCTCTGGTGCTCTGCAGCAGGCATTGGTTTCAATGAGGGGAGGGGTTACACTATTCTAAAGCGTCTGACTATTCCGCGCGGCGCGCGTGCAGCATTGGAGTTTATCCGAGCCAAGGTGAAGAGGACATCGTTCGGCAGATGGACTGAAGATGAAAGTTGTTGCATGTTAGACAGTTCAGTCAGGCTAGCCATCCCGGCTAAAGACAGGGACAGCTAGTTAGCTTTAGCTACGTTATAATATTGAGTGCTATCCCGTGTGGTTCAGTCGGGATAGCCATGATGCTGTCGCCGGCTAGTAGCTAGCTTAGCTAACGGCTAACTAACGTTAGCTAACCCATCCAGAGGAGCGAGGCGAGGCGAGTGGATGTCTTTTCAAAAGAAGCAATACGCCGAAAGGTGTCCAGTCTGCCGGAAAGTACTCGAAGAAGAAGAAGAAGAAATTACACCGTGGGGGCCAAGAAAGTCTACTTCCACGTTGATACTGCGTTATGGTGAGGTGACCGTGAGTCAACATATGATTATATACCCGCCGTGGATCTGTCTTTCTCTCTCTGGAGTCAAACTGGTCGACTAGCTAATACTACTAGTAGCTAACGCTAACGGTGTGTGCCTGGTGCTGGTGGTGAGAGCACCTGGCTGTATGCAGCTACATAGAGCCACGTGCCTGATTGAGCTAACTGTTAGCCAGACGCCATGTGTGGGCTGGCTGGCTGGCTGTCGGCCCACCACGTCCTCCCCACACCCAGTCTCCTCGGCCGGAGCCGTGGCCCCCCGTACTATACCAGGAGGGAGGGGTGGGGAGCGAAGGTGGAGGGAGGCGCGCTGAGGCCTTTCGTCAACGTGGAGACCTGTGTTGCGGCCTTTCGCCCTGCGCCCTCGTGCAGGTAACTAAGATTAATGAAAATGTCATGACATTACCCCACTCTTACTTCCTTCCCCTCCCGAATGTTTTGTTAATAACGATGTTTTTTTCCAGGCAAAACATATGCTACTTCACAACATTTGGAGATACGACATGTGCTGTGTGTGAATGGTGTAGCTTGTGTAGCTTGTGTAGCTTGTGTAGCGTTGGGCCATTGGCCAAAGCTGTGTGTGGCCTGGTGTCACAGAGTACCTGGCTAGCCTATTTAGCTGATGTCGGCCATTGGCTCCTTGCTTTGGTTTCTCTGGTATACCCTGCTCTTCTTGTTGGATTTAAGTGTTGATCTTTGTCCTTTTGAATCTGTCATACATGCTCTAGTCTCTAACACACACACACATGACAAACACACATGTTCTCTCTCTCTCTCTCTCTCTTTCTAACACACACAGTCTGCCTATGGCGGCCTTTCTCGATGGCTAGGCTGTGCTCAAGGATCTTCAGTCACAGTGCTCAGGTATTCTGCCACTGTGTACTCTCTGTTTAGGGCCAAATAGCATTTCAATTTCTTTCCAATGTGTCTCTCTCTCTCTCTCTCTCTCTCTCTTTTGATCTTTGTCCTTTTGAATCTGTCATACATGCTCTAGTCTCTCTCTAACACACACACACATGACAAACACATGTTCTCTCTCTCTCTCTCTCTGTACACTGTATATTGACTGTAGAACGGGAGCTCTCTCTCGCTCTCTCTTTTGCTATATGTTGACTGTATCATGCCCCGCCTCGGGCAGCGCTATTATTTAAGAATATGTTGACTGTATATATAAAAAAAAATAAAAAATATATATATATATATATATATATATATATATATATATATATATATATATATATATATATATATATATATATTTTTTTTTTTTTTTTTTTTTACCTTTGGGGGGGGGGGGGGGGGGGGGCTCGCGTTAAATCTCGCACAGGGCCTCGCATTTCTCCCAGGCGGCCCTGCGTGTGTGTGTGTGTTTTAACTCTTTCACTACCACACTACAGAAGGTTAATCTTTCACTACATTTACATTTACATTTAGTCATTTAGCTGACGCTTTTATCCAAAGCAACTTACAAGTTCTGTACGACAAGTCATCAGGAAGGGTACAACTCTATCAGCTGAGTAACAATGTTCATCAAAGTGTTGTGTGTTACAGTGTAGGTTAGTTTATTAGGACAAGTGCATGCCAGCAACGTTAGTTAGGGTTAGATTATTATAATATTTTTTTGTTTTCTTTTTTAATTTCAGATAATGGTTGAAGAAGTGCGTCTTTAGTCGACGGCGAAAGATTGGACGGGTTTCGGCTGTCCTAACTGTGGTGGGAAGTTCGTTCCACCATTGTGGGGCAAGGACTGAGAAAAGGCAGGTTCTCCTTGATGACCCTCCCGGAGCTCGGATAGGACTACCACACTACAGAAGGTTCACCTTCCACTACCACACTACAGAAGGTTCACCGTCCACTACCACACTACAGAAGGTTCACCTTCCACTACCACACTACAGAAGGTTCACCTTTCACTACCACACTACAGAAGGTTCACCTTCCACTACCACACTACAGAAGGTTCACCTTTCACTACCACACTACAGAAGGTTCACCTTTCACTACCACACTACAGAAGGTTCACCTTTCACTACCACACTACAGAAGGTTCACCTTTCACTACCACACTACAGAAGGTTCACCTTTCACTACCACACTACAAAGGGTTAACACTTTCACTATCACACTACAGAAGGTTCACCTTCCACTACCACACTACAAAGGGTTAACACTTTCACTACCACACTACAAAGGGTTAACACTTTCACTACCACACTACAGAAGGTTCACCTTTCACTACCACACTACAAAGGGTTAACACTTTCACTACCACACTACAGAAGGTTCACCTTTCACTACCACACTACAAAGGGTTAACACTTTCACTACCACACTACAAAGGGTTAACCTTGCACCACCACACTACAAAGGGTTAACACTTTCACTACTACACTACAGAAGGTTAACACTTTCACTACCACACTACAGAAGGTTAACCCTTTCACTACCACACTACAGACAGGGGTGATGAACCTCCACATGTATTGGAGGAAGGATGTGGTAGTCTACACCCTCGCCAGACCAAGATCAGGGTAGTCTACACCCTCCCCAGACCAACAGTAGGATAGTCTACACCCTCCCCAGACCAACAGTAGGATAGTCTACTCTACACCCTCCCCAGACCAAGATCAGGGTAGTCTACACACCATAGATATATATAGAACACTAGATAGCTTACCCGCGCTGCCGGCCAATGGAGAGCGACGTCACTGAACCGCCGCCATCTTACCCCAGTCAGCCTTGAGTGAGAGTGAGTGAGCTGCACAGACAAAAATACTCATAACTCACTGAAATATTGACGGATTTACAAACGGTTTGGTTTATTACAAGCATTATTAACGTGGCTATGATTCAAGCGGGTTGTAAAAAAAACATCTTTAAAAAATAATTTTTTTTATAAGTATGCAGTATCATAACTACATCTTTGATGTTTATAGCAAACCAACCCGTTTGTAAATCCGTCAATATTTCAGCGAGTTATGAGTATTTTTGTCTGTGCAGCTCACTCACTCTCACTCAAGGCTGACTGGGGCAAGATGGCGGCGGTTCAGTGACGCTGGTGACTCCTCCTTAAGCTATCTAGTGTTCTATAGATATCTATGGTCTACACCCTCCCCAGACCAACAGTAGGATAGTCTACACCCTCCCCAGACCAAGATCAGGGTAGTCTACACCCTCCCCAGACCAAGATCAGGGTAGTCTACACCCTCCCCAGACCAAGATTAGGGTAGTCTACACCCTCCCCAGACCAAGATTAGGGTAGTCTACACCCTCCCCAGGCCGACAGTAGGGTAGTCTACACCCTCCCCAGACCGACAGTAGGGTAATCTACACCTTCCCCAGACCGACAGTAGGGTATGTTTGAGCTGTACTCCGACTGTAGTAGCTGTTCAGTGTTCTCTTGGAGGTGGACCTGAGACAGTAGCTGTTCAGTGTTCTCTTGTATGTGGACCTGAGACTGTAGTAGCTGTTCAGTGTTCTCTTGGAGGTGGACCTGAGATTGTAGTAGCTGTTCAGTGTTCTCTTGGATGTGGACCTGAGACTGTAGTAGCTGTGCAGTGTTCTCTTGGATGTGGACCTGAGACTGTAGTAGCTGTTCAGTGTTCTCTTGGATGTGGACCTGAGACTGTAGTAGCTGTTCAGTGTTCTCTTGGATGTGGACCTGAGACTGTAGCTGTTCAGTGTTCTCTTGGAGGTGGACCTGAGACTGTAGTAGCTGTTCAGTGTTCTCTTGGAGGTGGACCTGAGACTGTAGTAGCTGTTCAGTGTTCTCTTGGATGTGGACCTGAGACTGTAGTAGCTGTTCAGTGTTCTCTTGGATGTGGACCTGAGACTGTAGTAGCTGTTCAGTGTTCTCTTGGATGTGGACCTGAGACTGTAGTAGCTGTTCAGTGTTCTCTTCATTCATGGAACCGTACCGTTACACTGAGCTTGCACTGAATTTGTTGAGAAACCTGCTTCTGCAGCAGTCTGTGTGTGAGCAACCAGTCAGCAGCATTGTGAATTCAGAGATTCACTAAAAGACACATTGAGAGACAGGTTTGTGTGTGGATTAAGAAATGAAGGTGCACAGAAAAAACTACTGACAGAGAGTGATTTGACACTGGAGAGAGCTGTCAATATCAGTGTAACAAATGGCATCAAAGGAAGGGCACAGAAAATTACGATAAATCTGGTTTTAAAAGAAACACTGGAAAGTACAAAAAGAAGAGACATGTTCATGCTGTTGAACAAGGAGATAGAGCAGCTAGTGACTCCTCAGATGAAGATGAGAGGATAAATCTCCTCCTCTGGTCATTATTTGGGTAGAACACACATTTTGAATGCATTTAAATTGGCAGACGTTTTTTTTTTTTTTTTTGGGGCCATTTTAATCTAGATTAATCTAGATCAATTCCAGGATTGCAGGTAGATTAATCTAGATTAAAAATGTTTATCTATGCCCAGCTCTAATATATATATATACACGTTATATACAGCATTATTGTACATGCTATCATACAGAGCTATGGGTTATATGCAGGTGTATTTAGACAGATATATATATATGCAGTAATATAAATAGTAATTATATATATAATTATATATGCAGTAAATATAATGGAAATACATGCTGTACATGCTATCATACAGAGTATATGAGTAGACTACAGCACAAGGTGGGTAGTTAAGATTATTATGATTACTATGACTAGCTGATTGGTCGAGGGAATACAAATCACTGTGATTGGTTCGTAGAAATGTATACTTTCCACAACCCGAGCCAGACCTCTCTTGTTTTGTCCTCTCTTTTTGTGTGGACATGGTGCCAAAGCAAAGCGACAACAAGCATGGAGAAATGCAGTAAAAAATGTGCCTAGTTATTGTTGCTGTAAATAAAGGCTGCGTTCTTCGTCACCTCCCCTGCTTAGCCAGGGGTTAATAGTGCGTTGCGTGGGGCTGGTAGCTCCAGGACTACAGACGACTCCGCTCCTCTTAGCCAGGGGTTAATAGTGCGTTGCGTGGGGCTGGTAGCTCCAGGACTACAGACGAGTCCGCTCCTCTTAGCCAGGGTTAATAGTGCGTTGCGTGGGGCTGGTAGCTCCACGACTACAGACGAGTCCGCTCCTCTTAGCCAGGGTTAATAGTGCGTTGCGTGGGGCTGGTAGCTCCAGGACTACAGACGAGTCCGCTCCTCTTAGCCAGGGTTAATAGTGCGTTGCGTGGGGCTGGTAGCTCCAGGACTACAGACGAGTCCGCTCCTCTTAGCCAGGGGTTAATAGTGCGTTGCGTGGGGCTGGTAGCTCCAGGACTACAGACGAGTCCGCTCCTCTTAGCCAGGGTTAATAGTGCGTTGCGTGGGGCTGGTAGCTCCAGGACTACAGACGAGTCCGCTCCTCTTAGCCAGGGTTAATAGTGCGTTGCGTGGGGCTGGTAGCTCAGCTCCTCTTAGTTATTCATGGTCGAGGAACAACTCTATGCTGCCACTTGCTGCACTACTATAGGATTTACCAAGTCACCCTAAACTAATGAGAGACCGCTTTCCTCCGTCCACGGCTCCTTGCTGCTGTGATGAACTTGTCATGACCTGAGTGGTTGGAGGGAGGGAGGGAGGGAGGGAGGGAGGGAGGGAGGGAGGGAGGGAGGGAGGTGGGAAAGCCAGACAGATCCCCCGTTGCTCCACACAGCCTGGCGTTGGTCGGGGTTATCCCATGGCAACCAGAGGGTCCTAATATGGGGTAGGGTCTGGTGTGGAGGATAGGGTGAGGTAGGGAGGGTAGGGTGAGGTATGGAGGGTAGAGTGATGTAGAGGGTAGTGTGAGGTATGGAGGGTGGATGAGATGTGGGTGTGAGGTATGGAGGGTAGAGTGAGGTATGGAAGGTAGGGTGAGGTACAGAGGGTAGGGTGAGGTATGGAGGGCGAGGTGAGGTATTGAGGATAGGGTAAGATGTGGAGGGTGGGGTGACGTATGGAGGATAGAGTGAGATGTGGATGTTGGAGTGCATTATACAACAGCCTGCATCATAAATGGCTCCTTCCACTGTCGTGGCGAAACCTGCGGACCCTGGAATCACCTTCGCACACAGAGCAAGCTGTGTAATAACTGTCCATCAGAACGGGATCATTGACACTGAACGCCACCATCCCCTATTACCACAAACCATGAGGCTGCATTATAGTTTATAGCCAGCACTCTAACTTCATTTAAAAGCAATCACAGCCGTGATGCAATCATAGCCGATAGATGGAGTAATAAAAAGAGAGCATAGATAGAGAACGAGGGAGGGAGGGAGACAGAGAGAGATGGATGGAGACAGATAGAGGTGGAGGGAGACACATAGAGAGGTGGAGGGAGACACAGAGAGGTGGAGATGAGCAGAGAGGGAGACAGAGAGAGGTGGAGGGAGATAGAGAGAGGTGGAGGGAGACAGAGAAGTTCAAAGTGAGTCAGAAGATGCTCAGGAACTCCTACTCGTGCACAATAGAGAGCATCCTGACTGGTAACATCACCTCCTGGTTTGGGAATAGCACCGCACAAGACCGCAGCAGACTGCAGAGAGTGGCCTGTTTAGCCGAGTGCACAATTGGAGGTGGGCTTCCCACTCTCCAGGACATTTATAACAAGCGTTGCAGGAGCAAGGCTAAGAGAATAATCAAAGACTCTAGTCACCCAAACAACTGCCTCTTTGAACTGCTGTGGTGAGGCAAGCGCTACCGGAGTCTCATGGTCAGTACAGAGAGACTCAGAAGGAGCTTCTATCCCCAGACCATCAGGATGTTCAATGACAATGACACTATGTAACAAACAACCCATTAGCTACACTCACTGCACACATATACGCACAAAGTCAAGCACACGTTCAAATTGATACTGTAAGTCACACACTTTGCTTACAAATGATCGTACGCACAGGTTACGCACATATCTGTGCGTACGCACCATTGATAAATGAGGGCCTAGATGTGACCCGATGTGGTTTGACTTTAGTTTACAGTACAGTTTTCTTCTAATGAGCAACAAATGGATCTAATACGGCATTATATGCGGTTTCTAATAGGGAGGTGTAGTGGTTACGTCATTGTTGTTTCCGGCCGGTCCACCTCGCTTGAAATTGCGATGTATTTCCAATGGACACATTTCTAAATCGTCTCGTTTAAAACAAATAAAGCATGAACATTGGCATGGTATACCTTTCTGTGTGTATTCATCCACAATCTATAGCGCAACATGAAACAATTCGCAATTAATTGTAAAATAATTACATATAATTTAATTTCAACCAAAAATGCTTAAACAATAATGTTAGTGATATAACTAACTGGGTATAACTGTGTTTGTTTACTGGTCTAACAAAGACCATATTCTTTTTGTCTAATTTGATACAAAGTATGGCTTTTCACGCATTATTAGTGTACCGTAAATTAGAGTGCGACCCACAGTTCAATCAGATTTAATTTGGGCTGATGATGCAAACTGACTGCAATCATGGGAAAGTTAATGTTTCCCCCCTTTTTCTCACACTCCTACATGAGTGGCGGCTGAATATATACATTTATTTTTTTATTTGAACACGTGCTACAACACCCTCCAGAAACACATTCTATAACTGTCAGGATTGGGGGGGGGGGGGGGGGGGGGGTTAGGCCTATGACACACAAAAAGGGGAATCTTAAAGTTACCGCAGAGGGGTAACCACTGGAATCACTGAGCGATGAGAGAATAAAATAAATAATAATAAAAGCTGTAGGAAACACAAAACACCAGCATAAAATAACTTGGGGGAAAAAACCCAAAGTAACCACCACTGCATAGCAAAAAAACAGCACTAGAGACGAGAAAACTCTAGAATCATGAGCTTGGGACACTCCTCTACTACTATTAGTCGGTGGGCCGGAGCTTGCTAGAGGCTTCCGTTAGTGAAATGATTGATCTGGTTTTAGAGAGTATATATTATGATATTGTAATATGAACTACATAATATACTATATTAACACATTTCCGTTTGTTGGCAACGGTTTTTTGGTCATACCTTTATGAAAATTAATGTTTTGATAAGCTAAAAACCACATACGTTGGTGAAAATGGGCGTTGCTGCGGAACCAATCAAAACGCGTTACAACGTCAAGTGACTTGATTTCTCCCAATGACATTCCTCCAGCTCAGGAACGAGGAAGTAAACATCGCCTCCGTGTGTTGACAACAGTTGACTTTGCTCTGCATCGGTAAGCTCTTAATTCATATACATTACTATTAAAATGCATTTTTACTTAACTTTACAGCATTATTCAAACGTGATAGGAAGTTATGAGTCATCAGCAGTTTATATGCAGTCCGTTTTGCCTTCAGATTACACATGGCAAATGCAAATGGTGTAGCCAGCTCACATAGACTAACGTTACGTTAGCATTGTAACTTTCTTAGGTAGCAATCTAACATTACGTTAGTGGAAATCAAACAACTCTAACCCAATACTAATAATAGTTGTTTCACATTCTTGTTGGGTGTTACACTATGAATGACCTCTTGGTATAGCGGTCTGTGTTGTTGCCCGTGACGTTAGAAGTTTGAGGTGACAGTATACAAAATATACTGTCTCATAAATATACTCTTCCAATATATAAATATACATATAAATATATTGTTTTAGATGCTGTTGTCACTATGAATAAAAAATGGGGGGCCCTGATGTAAACAAGACAAACGTCTTTCTCTGGTCTGCATCCCCATAACAATTGTTTGATATTGGATGGTCCCTGTGCTGTTGTTTTTCTTGTACTACTGTCTATCTGTATGTCATGTATGTCATATATGTTATGATGAATTGAAAATGGGGGACCCTGATGTAAACAAGATGAAAGTCTTTCTCTGGTCTGCATCCCCTTAACAATTGTGTGTATTGAGCTGTACTGTACCCATTCTGCAATCTGTTAATAACGTTTTCAATCAATCAATCAATCAATCAATCAATCAATCAATCAATCAATCAATCAATCAATCAATCAATCAATCAATCAACATTTATAACACAATAACAACTGTGAAAATAACATGTTATTTATTTGAACAGTTCTTGTGTCATCCTCATCTGATGATGATGATGATGATGATGATGATGATGATGATGATGACGATGATGATGATGATGATGATGATGATGATGATGATGATGATGATGATGATGATGATGATGATGATGATGATGATGATGATGATGATGATGATGTTGCTGCAGTCTTGGCTACTTCAGAGTGGACTACTTCATGTGATGTCAAATCCTCAACATAGACAAAGTCATGTATTGACAGCTTCTGGAACTTCAGAAAAGGATAGGAGTTTTGGAGTCTCACTTTCAAGGAAGCAGATTTGTAAGAGGAGATGTCAATGCCATCTGTGTCAAGTACAGATTTCTTAAACAGGGCTGTTAACTTTGAGAGCTTGAGCACCTTCCGTTTCTTTAATAACCTCTCCTCCACCACTGTTTCACAGAAGTGCTTGTATCCTGTTTGATATTGGATGGTCCCTGTGCTGTTGTTTTTCTTGTACAGATATATTGTGTAATTTCTGTAACACCTGAAATGGTACTTTGCCTCTGAAGCAACAGATCCACCCCACGTATATGGAGGAGCAGGTGCTCATCTTTGCGGGCCTCTGCTGCATCACACAGCCTACCAGCTGTCAGTGTTTCACATGTTGTAAGACTCTCTCCTTGACCTTCTTCCAACTGTGACTTTCTGTGAAATATTTCTCATGTCTGCATATTACACATTGGACTGGAAGGAGATGTGGTTTGTCTTTGTTGGTGGTGCCATGGTAGTAGTTGTCGTTGAGCGGAGGAGTCTACTCTTTGGTGGTGGTGCTGTATCGTGTTCTGCTGTGTGTCCCTCTGTGTCATTTACATTATAAAGGGAAACAAAGTGTGTGTGTGTGGGGGGGGGGGGGGGGGGGGCTCATAGATAGTTAATGTGATGAATAACGTTATCTATTGTAGTAACAATGCTCCAAAATGTATTGATTGTTTTTCTGTTTCACCAGATGCTCAACCCTGGACCACACGACAGATATATTCTAGGCCTAATCTAACCCTAGCCTGAGGGTTCTATAGTAATCATGCAAGCTCAAAGATTGAGCTCTTGAGGTGACTGGCCCTGCTCTATATCCAGAACCATTATCAGAGTGGCAACTGCAGGACCTGTATTTCTCAAAACAATGAATATCATGATTGAATGAGAGGCCATGGTAAACAGCACAGTGAATAAACAATGTGCAGTCCCCTTATATATATATATATATATATATATATATATATATATATATATATATATATATATATATATATATATATATATATATATATATATATATATATATATATATATATATATATATATATTTGTTCTGGATAGAAGTGGGGCTAGGCTAATCTGCAGAGCTCAACTTTTGAACAAGGATGGTCATCCTCTCACATAAGCTGTCCGGGGACGACTCACACAGCTCTCTACTCTCTGGGCCCTGGACTGGACGCCTCTTCTTTAAAGGCAGCCCAAGAGCCCTTCCGCGTTTCTCTGATTGGCCGCGACGCCCCACGTGACAACGCCGCCGCACGTCTGCCGCGGAGCTCTGCCGCGGCATTATGCAGCCGTAATCCCCCCTCTTTCAACATCGACGGTTAGCTCAACTCGCTCGCCACCTTGCTGTGGAACCTGCGGTGTGTTGGTGACAAGTTCGAATCTCTTAAATCTTTTTTTATTTATTTTTTTAACGTGCATTCTTTCGCCGGTTAAGTTTAGGCATTGTTTCGGAGTTGGTTAAGGTTAGGGTTAAGTTTAGGCATTGTTTCGGAGTTGGTTAAGGTTAGGGTTAAGTTTAGGCATTGTTTTGGAGTTGGTTAAGGTTAGGGTTAAGTTTAGGCATTGTTTCGGAGTTGGTTAAGGTTAGGGTTATGTTTAGGCATTGTTTCGGAGTTGGTTAAGGTTAGAGTTGGTCGCAGAGCATGGCAATAGAATGCAGCCTATTTCCGCTCTGCCGCTCCGCGGCAGACGCGTGGCGGCGTTGTCACGTGGGGCGTCGCGGCCAATCAGAGAAACGTGGAAGGGCTCTTGGGCTGCCTTAAAAGTAGAGGCGGACTGGACACCCCTCCACTGTACTAGTTACACATTACACACATACCAATGACAATAACACTATGTAACAACCATCAAATGCACTCACAGCACACACATCCACATGCACACACTCACTTTAAACAAACAACTCACTGCAGCACCCACTTTAGAACACCTAAACACACTTTATATTTATTGGCAAAGAATTTGCACTACAACCCATACCTCATTACACCTTACTGTAAATTGTACCTAAATTGTACCTCATCCCATTTCTGCATTGTACTGTATAGTATTGTATTGTAACTCAGTTACTTTTCTACTCTGCATTGTACATTGTATGTATATATTGAACACTTGTCTACGTACTTGACTTCTATTTTATACTTATCTATTTTTATCTAGCACAATCTCTGGAGCAAAACAGAAAGAAGCATTTTATATAAAAGTATTCTGTACTTCTGTATGACAACTAATAAAGAAACTTGAACATCAACAAATCAACATTCTGTTCTCTATTCCAGGCTAGATCTGACCTTGACTCATGTTACAGGATTAATAGACATTTTCTTACACCCATATTGCCAATCCAGTAAAAAAAATACATTAATCATGTATCATATGTTTTGTAACTGAGGGGTACAATTCCCTGACTGTATTGTTAGATATGATACTTACTACCACTACCTCTTGTACTTTAGACTCTGGCCACCCAGTACTAGGTATAAATAATTATGATAAACACTCCCACCTGATGAAACGGATCCAACACAAATGTACCAAGTCGAAAGTCTGCGTTTATTAATAATACATAGCAAAAGGTATGTACAACGATCACTTAATTACATTTATGATTTGAAATAGTATGCACTTTTATGGCAAATGAGTATTCGTAGGTAGATCAATATCGAATGTCCAATATCTGATTGCGCAGGAAGCAAATATACAACCTGGAATATTTAGGGAACAATAGCAATGATACTTGAATGATTATATAGCTGGATACACTAGGGGAAGGTTCCGACTGCTTGTAGGACAGCTGGAGGGGGGGGGGTAGAGTCTGGCTGTATCCCGTCTGGCCGAGGGTATCCTGGGAGAGCCCACAGTCGTGCGACCCGGTGCCCAGCGATCCTCGATCCACAGATGAAAGCAGTTGGACTCTCTGTGGCCGGCGTCCTCCGGTCCACGATGGAGAGACGTGAGGCGACCTCGTCGTGTAGAGCGTCTTCTCACCTGTCGTCCTCTCCGGGGGGGGTATTTCCAACACACCGCAGTGTTGGCCTTTATCCATAGAATAATCAAAGTACTCAAAGCATATTCCAAGCCGGGGAAGGCTAGCCGTCGTCGGTAGAATAATCCAATATACAGGTCCACTCGCTCTTTGGCCTGGAGCTCCTCGGGTGCAGCTTCACGTGGGGTCAACCACCCTGGCTAAGCGTCCAGCTGATGCCCGAAACGATGGGGGTGCTGATTACTATAGAACTCTTACCGCACGAGGCACTACATATGAATAGACTATTATTAGCTTAATAGAATACGTCCAACTCGACGATATAGTGCCAAATATGACTATTCAAATATTAATATACACGATGTCTCAATGCCGATACTGGGCCGAATTGGCCTTACTGCCCACACGTCGTTCGCGGGGAGGCTTTTGCGTCTGTCACTCTGTTGGAGGGTAAGGAACTGGACTAAAAAGAAAGCTCTACTTTAATAGCGCAGTATATATACGCACTATGAACAAATAGTACCATTAGTGGTGCGGTAGACATATTCCTACGCGGAACTAGGACTTGTCCATACATGTTGAGCGGTACGATTGAACCTGGTCTGAGGGGTATGGCGACCTGGCACCAAGGTCTCGTCCAATGGTAGAATGGAGACTATTATGGGATGTTCAGTAGACTAGAAGGGATATTCAATGCATATTGTACAAGGAATATACAAGGGATATCAGGGGATATACAAATACAATTAAATATATATATATAAATAAATATATATATTCGGTTTAATCTGATCCTTCAGAACAGCCGCTCCCTAATTGGTCCCAACCCAATTAGTTAAGCAGAGACAGATTAACCGCACTGTCTACCACTCAAGGGTTCGCTGTAAGGGTCAGTCAACTCACAAAGTCATAGGGTCATGGTCATCATCGATTGTGTCTGGGAGTCGGGGCAGTTCTATGAGCCTCGCCACAGGACGGGTGTAAATGCGCCCCTGGACGAGTACTTCAGCTGCTCGGACCTTGCCATCGGCACCGGTGATCACTTTGCTTACGCGGCCAGCCGGCCACATAGCTCTGGGTAGTGACTGGTCAATAATCATGACGACTGTTCCTTCCGTCAAATTGTCTCTCTCTTTTACCAACTTCTGGCGGGTCTGTAGAGACGGTAGGTAGTGCAGTAGGAAACTGCTCCAAAACTTGTCGGCTAATACTTGGCTGTACCTCCACATTCGTCGGCCGTTCGCTTCTTCAGGCCGGTACATTGTCTGGGGTAACGCGGGATCTAGCCGCCCCATCAGGAGGGTGTTGGGGGTGACTGGGTCGACATCTGCTACATCACTGGAGACGTAACCGAGGGGCTTTGAGTTCAATACTCCCTCAATCTCTGTGAGGACTGTCATTAGGACTTCTTCCGCCACAGTCTGGGCCCCAAGTACTGCGTACAGGGCTGTCTTTATCGAACGTACTTCTCGTTCCCAAGTTCCACCGAAGTGGGGTGCGTTTGGGGGGTTGAATTGGAAGTCAATCTGGGCTGGAGCGAGGTGGGTCTTAAGTTCTGGGCCCATAGCTTGGAAGCTCTCCCTCAGCTCTCTTTCTCCGCCTTTGAAGTTTGTCCCGTGATCGGACAATAATGTAGACGGTTTTCCTTTCCGTGATGTGAATCTTCGGAAGGCCATAAGGAATGAGTCTGCGCTCATGGTCGGAAGGAGCTCGATATGTATCGCTCTGGTGGTCATGCATTTGAATACAATACCCCACCGCTTCTCGGTGCCTCTTCCTTTCTTTATGTGCAGCGGGCCAAAACAGTCCATGCCTGTTGAGTGGAATGGCTTGTCGCCGAGTCGGAGGCGACATGGAGGTAGGTCAGCCATCCGTGGTATGCTGGGCTGCGCGCGCCACTTTCGGCAGTCTAGACAGGTTCGCTGGAAGCGTCGCACCGCCTCTCTTCCTTGAAGTATCCAGTAACGACGTCTGATTTCCGCGAAGACTCTCTCTGCTCCTGCGTGGTGTACATCCTCGTCGTATTTCTTTATAATCAGCTCTGTGACATTGTGTCGGCTGTTCAATACGATCGGGTACTTAATGTCATCCGGTAAATTGGGGGCTCTCCGCAGGCGACCACCCACTCTGATGAGGGTATGTGTGTCACTCTCGGGGGCCAGATGAATCAATCTGCTGTCTGATGGGACGGGCTTTCCTCCCTGTAGACAGTCTAGTTCATCGGGGAACGAGTCTCTCTGGGCTCGTTGCAGTAGAAGCAGTTCTGCTTCCTCGTAGTCAGCTGCTGACATATCAGCGGGGGACTTAATCTCTGGGTGGTGCCGCAGGAATGTCCGTTGCTGCGCACTCTCTATGGTAATGCAATCGTCTATGTTGGGGTCTGCGGAGACAACAGTGCTCAATCCACAGAACATGGGTTTCTTATTCTCAGCCTCCTCGTCACTTGCTTCCCTCGGGGTGGGCGTGGGCCAATCTCCTTCCGGGAGCTTGAGGAATGCTGGTCCGTCACTGTAGATGTTATGACGGGTTAAGTCATCTAGGGACATTCCCCGGGTGATGACGTCAGCTGGGTTGTGTTTTGTATCAACATAGCGCCAGTTTGCTTCTCCGGTTAACTCTCCGGTTAACTCTTGAATCTCGGTGACTCTGACTCCCACGAAGACTTTGTATTTGCATGAATCCGATTTGATCCAGGCGAGTACTGTCGTGGAATCTGACCACAGGATTGTTCTATGCACCGGAATGGTGAGCTCACGTTGGATGAGCGTGGCTAGATGCGCTCCTGCGAGGGCTGCGCAGAGCTCTAGACGTGGGATAGACTGTTGCTTGCGTGGGGCTATTCTCGAGCGGGCGAGGATGCATGCTGTGTAGATCTCTCCCCCCTCTTCTTGGGCCCGCAAGTAGGCTACTGATCCGTAGGCGACCTCGGAGGCGTCACTGAAGACGTGTAGATCCATTTTACATGTCTCTGGCCTCACCGTGGGTGGGAAGTAGCTTCGGCGTATATTAACGCCTGGGAGTGAGTGGAGTTCCATCTCCCACTCTCTCCAGGTGGATGCAAGGTGTGCGGGAATGGGGTCGTCCCAGCCCTGGTCCTTGTCCCACAATGCTCGTACAATCATCTTTGCCCTGGTGGTGTACGGTAGTATACATCCTAACGGGTCATATTGTCGGGCGAGTGTTCTGTACACACTCCGTCTGGTGGTCGGTATTGCCGTCGACCTTCCCTGCTCCGTGGTCAGGGGTTTGTGTCTATAGTGGAGCGAATCTGTTTTGAAGCGCCACACTAGTCCTAGTGTCATCTCTTGGGCTTCTCCTGGGGTTATGGCCATCCAGGTCTCGCTGCTCGCTGCCTTGTCCTCGGAGGAGAGGCTGCGCAGTACGTGCGGATCGCTGCTGGCCCACTGCCTGAGATCAAAGCCGCCTTTGATCAGAGAGGCGCGGAGTTTATGTAGGAGAGCCTCGGCTTCTTCCTGAGTCGAAACGCTTTGTAGACAGTTATCTACGTAGAAGCTGTTCTTCACACTGTGTCGGACCTCTTCGTCCGCTGCTGGGTCCTCTGCGACATGTCTCTGTAGTGCAAATGTAGCACAGCATGGGCTGCATGTAGTTCCGAAAGGGAGGACTTCCCATTGGTAGATGGCTGGGTGCTCATCTCCTGGCCTCTCTCTCCATAGGAACCGCAACAGGGGCTTGTCCTCCTCTACTAATCTCACCTGCAGGAACATCCCTTTGATATCCCCGCTGATAGCCACCTTGTCCTGGCGGAAGCGGAGTAGTACGCCTAGTAGGGCCGAGTGTAGGACCGGGCAATAGCTCTTTATTCAGATTGTGGGATCCGATCTGGTAGCTGCAGTTAAACACGATGCGGTCTTTGCCGTTGTGATGAACCTTGTGGTGGGGCACGTACCACGATTCAGTCGTCTGGTCGGCCTCTTTAATGTCAATCTTTGTGACGTGTCCCGCTGTGATGAGCTTCTCAATCTCAGCGCGGTATACACTTTTTTGGGGGCGGGGTCCTTGGCTAAGCGCCGCTCTGTGTTTAGTAGGTACCGCTCTGTGGCGTCTTTCTTTGCGTGAAAGGTAGGCATCCCTTCCCGCCGCAGGAGTGGCGTGGCGTATCTCAACACGCCGCTGACTGGGACTCTCTTTGTTCCCGTCTCGAGGAGGTTAATGGCGTAGATGTCGTCTTTAGAGCGAATGTCTTTCTTTTCGTTCTTAAAGGGCATTTGTTCTAAGGTCCATAGCCTCTCTACATGCTGCAGGAGTGCGGTGTCTCCCTCTGTGACTCGGGAGTGGAGACAGCTAGTGGCTGTGGTTCGGTTGAGAGATTTGGCGAGTGGGCCTTGGAGAGTCCATCCTAGGCGGGTCTCGACTGCTGCAGGACAGCCTCTGGGTCCGGTATGAACCCGGTCTATCGGGACAATGAGGTCTGCATGGTCGGAGCCTATCAACGGTGTCGGGGTAGCACCGTCTATGAGTGGGATCGGTAGCTTGCGTAGATGTACATATTTCTCCATCAGCTTGGCTACGGGGTATGTGTACCGCGAGAGTCCTATTTCTTGGCTGGTGAAAGCGTCTGTAATCCTGTACCGTCGCTCGGGCTGGCCGCTTGCTGCGATAGAGAATGAGACATTCTCGCCCTTTATCGTTTTCAAATCTCTTCTTATTGTCCGAATTGTCATTTGGTTTTCGCTCCCCCGCAGCCCTAGCTGGGCCGCAGCGGACGCGAGCAGAAGGGTCTTCTCTGACCCGTCATCAAGGACGGCGTAAGTGTCCATGACTTTATTCTGGTAGCTCAATGTCACACGGACTACCTTTAAGAGCACTCTGGCTCCGCTGCTGCTGGCGGGGTCGATGTACATGACGCTTGCTTTGCTGCTTGATGGTGCGGGTGGAGGCCGCCGTCTGTTACTGTCGTGGAGTATGTCCAGATGGGCTCCATCGCACCGACTGCACTTTTTCTTTAAGCGGCATTCGGCTGCCATGTGTGATCGCGCACAGCGAAAACAGCGTCTGTTGGACTTTATCCATTGACTCGCTTCCTCCGCATTCATCTTGGGGAATGAGTCACATTGTGACAGCCAGTGTTCTTTCTCACAGTAGGGGCACACTATCTTCCACTTCTCCTTTCTTGAGGGGGTACTGTGGCTCCTACTGCTTGGCACTGACTCCGATTGGTGCATGACAGTCACCGATCTTCTTCCATCATTTAGTCTCCTGGTTCCTTCTCTGGAGCCAGGGGTGCTCCGTCCGAATGTATCTAGCCGTAAGCTGCTGACTTCTCTCGCCAGGAAGTCGGCTAGATCGAGGAGGTTCGGTTCGGGGCCATTAGGGTCTCGGTGGTCTCTCTGCCGCCTAAAGCGCTCCTGTCGGGCGGGCGGTAGCTTCTCCAAGATCCTCTCTACATTTGAGTTGGCGTATAGTTCATGCCTACCCTTTTCCCTCTGCGCTCCCAGCATCCCTACCAGGGACTGCACTCTGATGGACAGGTCGTCCAGTGCTCGATTGTCTATTGCTGGGGGTAGGCGGTCGATGTGCCTGATCTCCTGGATCACGTAATCCCATATACGTCCATATCTCTGGTCCAACGCTACCAGCGCTGCGGTGTATGGGGTCGTGGAAGTGGCGTAGGCGAGCGCTATGTTGTGCGCGCGGGGTACCTTTAAATGCTTCAGTAGTATCGCGTATTTATGGCGTTCATCAATGACATCCACCAACATTGTCTCCAGACACATGCGGAGCTCCGTATACTGGGCCCGGTTCTCCTGGGTGAAGTCTGGTACCATAGGTGTGCCAATGTATGACGCGGATTGTTGATACATCGGCGAGCGTTGGGGGAGAGGCCTCCTAGGCGAGTCTCCTCCTGCTCCTTGGCGTGGGCTGGTACCGGCTGTGTACCATGGCCCGCTGGTCCAGGTGCTGTTCCTCGGTGCGGGTCGTGCGTCGTGCTCACCCGTGAATAGCGTCGGGGGTCTGTAGCGCAGCTCCGCGGGGGTATAGCCTGGGCTGTACTGGACCTCCTGGTCCGGTAGAGTACTGTGCTGTCGTCGGGCATGGTTCTCCTCCTCTTCCTCTTCGTCTTCCGTTAGGTCATCCAGGGCTTGTAGTCTCTGATTTAGCCTCTCCGCAGTGTATGCTGCTCCTTCCCGGTGGCTGGGTCTCGCTTGGACCGGTTGGGGAAGGGGGTCTGCGGGGGGTATAAACCTCGTCTGTTGGTCAAGTTCAGGGTCGCTTACTCGGCTAGGGGATGCCGCCCTGGAGTGATGTCTAGACGAGTTCCTGGAGCCTCTGGTGGAGGGAGGGGGTGTTGTCCTTCTGATCAGCTGTTCTATTAGTTGCGCTTGTGCTCTGTCGCGCTCGGCTTCGCGCTTGGTGAGATCCGATTCTCTCTGGGCACCGGTGGCGGCGCGCTGGGCGTCGGCCCGGTCTCTTGCCATATTCTCTTCCATCTGAATGCGTCTTATTTCCAGGCGTATGTGCTCTTCTTCGCTCCGTTGCTGTATCTGCAATCGATCGCGTTCACCCTGGAGTCTATCGCGTTCAGTAGAGGCTTTCAGGCTGACGAGGAATGCCTGCTGTAGTGTCCTCTCTGCCTCGCTGGGAGAAGACGGTTGTATAGGGGAGCCGTCCCTTGGGGTACTCCGTGCGGAGTCTTGGAGCTCTATCTCCACGGTGCTCTCCTCATCTTCTTCCGTGCCGAGTTCTCTCTCGGTAGTGTTGTCTTCCTCCCGGGACTCGTCGGGGACTACTTCTTCGGTATTGGCGGGGTGTAAAGTCATGTCTGGTTCCCCCTGGTCCCCACCGTGAGCTGGGTCAGTTACGTTAGAACCCATAGGGGCCTCTATGGTCGGGGTAGCCTGGTCATTAGGGTTAGACATAATTTTACTTTCTAGTTTTACCGCGTTTACTGTTGGTAGAAGACTAGGTTGTTGACTGACAGCGTAAGCCTCTAGGTACTGAGGGAGCTGTCGTTTGCGCCGCGGGCGTTGTTGGTTAGGAGGATCGTTTCGTGGAGTGTTCATCATAGGCCATTTTAATATTAATAACACTATATTAATATTACACTGATTACCCTCCGGCTCGAAGGACCAATTGTAACTGAGGGGTACAATTCCCTGACTGTATTGTTAGATATGATACTTACTACCACTACCTCTTGTACTTTAGACTCTGGCCACCCAGTACTAGGTATAAATAATTATGATAAACACTCCCACCTGATGAAACGGATCCAACACAAATGTACCAAGTCGAAAGTCTGCGTTTATTAATAATACATAGCAAAAGGTATGTACAACGATCACTTAATTACATTTATGATTTGAAATAGTATGCACTTTTATGGCAAATGAGTATTCGTAGGTAGATCAATATCGAATGTCCAATCTCTGATTGCGCAGGAAGCAAATATACAACCTGGAATATTTAGGGAACAATAGCAATGATACTTGAATGATTATATAGCTGGATACACTAGGGGAAGGTTCCGACTGCTTGTAGGACAGCTGGAGGGGGGGGGTAGAGTCTGGCTGTATCCCGTCTGGCCGAGGGTATCCTGGGAGAGCCCACAGTCGTGCGACCCGGTGCCCAGCGATCCTCGATCCACAGATGAAAGCAGTTGGACTCTCTGTGGCCGGCGTCCTCCGGTCCACGATGGAGAGACGTGAGGCGACCTCGTCGTGTAGAGCGTCTTCTCACCTGTCGTCCTCTCCGGGGGGGGTATTTCCAACACACCGCAGTGTTGGCCTTTATCCATAGAATAATCAAAGTACTCAAAGCATAATCCAAGCCGGGGAAGGCTAGCCGTCGTCGGTAGAATAATCCAATATACAGGTCCACTCGCTCTTTGGCCTGGAGCTCCTCGGGTGCAGCTTCACGTGGGGTCAACCACCCTGGCTAAGCGTCCAGCTGATGCCCGAAACGATGGGGGTGCTGATTACTATAGAACTCTTACCGCACGAGGCACTACATATGAATAGACTATTATTAGCTTAATAGAATACGTCCAACTCGACGATATAGTGCCAAATATGACTATTCAAATATTAATATACACGATGTCTCAATGCCGATACTGGGCCGAATTGGCCTTACTGCCCACACGTGGTTCGCGGGGAGGCTTTTGCGTCTGTCACTCTGTTGGAGGGTAAGGAACTGGACTAAAAAGAAAGCTCTACTTTAATAGCGCAGTATATATACGCACTATGAACAAATAGTACCATTAGTGGTGCGGTAGACATATTCCTACGCGGAACTAGGACTTGTCCATACATGTTGAGCGGTACGATTGAACCTGGTCTGAGGGGTATGGCGACCTGGCACCAAGGTCTCGTCCAATGGTAGAATGGAGACTATTATGGGATGTTCAGTAGACTAGAAGGGATATTCAATGCATATTGTACAAGGAATATACAAGGGATATCAGGGGATATACAAATACAATTAAATATATATATATAAATAAATATATATATTCGGTTTAATCTGATCCTTCAGAACATGTTTAAAATAAATTGCATTTTGGTACAAACCTTTTGTGGTGTTTGTCAACTTTGCCTTCCTCTTGCGGGCTATGTTACGTATATTAGCAAATTGCATATAGCATTCTCTGTGGTAGCCTTTCTCCTCAATGTCATATGCTTTAACAGCCAATTGTGCAATCTTGCTTTCTGGGCCATCTAAATTAGCCCACTGCAACGAACTGTTAATACATTTCAACCAACTTGTCTCTGAAAATTGGATAATTTTGTCAGGTTCCTTGCAAGAATTACACACGTGCATGTAGCACTCCATCTTTCTTACTGTGAATACCGGTGGCCGGTACCCATCCCCCCATACCAAACCGTGGGGAAATTATTCAATGTAACCTTTTGGACTCTGGGTTGGGGTGGGGGGGGGGGGGCATTCATTCTGTGTTTATTGTGTCATACTGGGGAATAATATTAATATTATTATGTCCTATTGGGGACATAATTAAAAATTCTGAGCAATTCAATCGTTTTTTTTATGGAGAGGACCGTCTGACATTGATTGAAACGGTTAACAGACTGCAGAATGGGTACAATACAGTACAGCTCAATACACACAATTGTTAAGGGGATGCAGACCAGAGAAAGACTTTCGTGAGAGACCAACAAAGTGAGGTATGTAATAAACTTGGAATAAAATTGTGGTCGGATAGATCTAACGTTAATATCACGTTAACCATCTAATGGCTAGCAAGCTCACCTGACGTCGGTATGGTTTAATACAGTGCGAAATACAATCTTATAGTAACAAAACAATACACAAGTTGAACATAGTTTTGCACGTTTTATTAGAATAGTATTTACTGTCTTTCAAATTGCAATGTATAATCCAGACATAGCTAGCGTTCCAGTCAGATCCATCCACCGTGTTGACATGTTGGGGTCCTTAATTCCCGTTTCTCAATCCTTATTGGTTGATCAGCTAGAGGTGTCAAAAGATATGCATGAGCAAACATTTAATTTAAATGTAAGATTACGAAAAACGATGACCACAAAACGGCATGCCAACAAACGTATTTTGACATAACATAATAACTATATCACACACAAAGAATTGTGTCCTCTCTCAACGCAGATCAATCAAGTTCACTTTAGACACACTCGGCCTGCCATCTATATGAAATGGACAAGCATCCGAACACAGTCAACCAAGCCTACTTAAAGGCACTGCACACCTGACACCAATCAGGTGTCAATCAAGCTCACACACCTGCCATGCCGCATGGCAATTAACTGGTGTCTGGTGATTGACAAAAACACATTCTACAACACCCTCCAAAAACACTCTCTCTCTGTCTCTCTCTCTCTCTCTCTCTCTCTCTCTCTCTCTCTCTCTCTCTCTCTCTCTCTCTCTCTCCTCCCCTCTCTCTCCGTCAACAGGGCAGTGTATTGGTGTACAGTATGGACGGGGGGGGGGGGGGTAGTCTCTGAGGGGCCTGTAATGAATGGGCCTTATTTATCATTGCACTGACTGTGGTTTCACACTCATAATTCCCAGAAATGCAGTCTGATGAGACGCTAACTGAGAAGGCAGTGAGAGGGATGGGTCTGCTTGGTGTGGATGAGCAACTGCTTGGTGTTTGTGTGTGTGTGTGTGTGTGTGTGTGTGTGTGTGTGTGTGTGTGTGTGTGTGTGTGTGTGTGTGTGTGTGTGTGTGTGTGTGTGTGTGTGTGTGTGTGTGTGTGTGTGTGTGTGTGTGTGTGTGTGTGTGTGTGTGTGTGTGTGTGTGTGTGTGTGTGTGTGTGTGTGTGTGTGTGTGTGTGTGTGTGTGTGTGTGTGTGTGTGTGTGTGTGTGTGTGTGTGTGTGTGTGTGTGTGTGTGCAGTAAGTACAGGCAGGAGTGTGCAGGATGATAGTTTAGTGTTTGCTTGGTGTGTGTGTGTGTTTTTTTCTCCCATTTTTTCTTTTACAGGGCAGTGTAGTGTGCAGTGTGTGTGTGTGTGCGTGCATCTGAGTGCGTGTGTGTGTGTGTGTGTGCATTTTACCTTTTATACAGTGGCGGCCGCCACTGTCTTCTCCACTAGGGGCGCTATAACAAACATTTTGCAAACATGTTCAAAGCACGCATTGGCGAATATTATCACTATTGCCATCGATCAATATATGATCACAGTCAGTCAAATGCAACCACATTTCCAATAGCCCAACACAAACACGCACAGCTCTCTCTCTCTCTCTCTCTCTCTCTCTCTCTCTCTCTCTCTCTCTCTCTCTCTCTCTCTCTCAGATGATGTCAGATCGATTCAATAATAAGCACATATGTATATCTCGTCATTTTAAACAAGTTACCATTCATTGTCTGAGTGGTTATGCCCCACACGCGGCAAAATTAGAGAGAGAGAGAGAGAGAGAGAGAGAGAGAGAGAGAGAGAGAGAGAGAGAGAGAGAGAGAGAGAGAGAGAGAGAGAGAGAGAGAGAGAGCGAGAGAAAGAGAAAGAGAGAGAGAGAGATCCAACTATACCTTGTTAAGTTGAAACGCACAGTGGTCCAGCAGTAAAGTATAAAGTATATCCACTCCACTCCACTGTCCAGATTGTGTTGATGTCCATTTTCCATGCATGTCCAGTTGTCCACACTGCATCCATATAGCTTGTTGTTAACCAACAACGGCAACAAGTACTGTGAAGAGCTGTGTCTTTGCCCATTTCCTCGTCAAACAGCCTGCAAACTACCTGGCGTTCTATCGCCCTGCTCTAAGACAAACTCTAACCTTAACCAACTTTGAAAGAGTGCCTAACCATCAACTTCAACATTTCCAACTTCAAACAAATACGGCCCTCCCTAACACTTGAAGCCGCAAAGACATACCTACACTGTATGGTCTTCTCTCACATTGAATATTGCCTTCTAAACTGGTCATTTACTGGGGCCACAGCCATGAAACCCATAGAACAACTCTACAACAGAGCATTGAAGGTATATGACAGGAAACAGTACTCATACCACCACTGTAAAATCCTGGATAAGCATCAAATTTAAAATTTTGAAAACCTCAGACGTTATAAAAGTTCCTGCTTTGTATATAAATGCCTGCACAGATTAGCCCCTCCCCCTCTCAAGGAGTTTATCCACGAGAAAAGGAACACTGGATTAGCCACTAGATCAAACACCAGAGGGGATTGTGAGGTCCATTTTAGAAAGACCGCCTTCAGCAAAAATTGTCTATCGATAAAGGGGAGTGGAACATGGAACAGCCTTCCGGTCCCCTTCAGGGAATGTCCCACCCTGTCCACCTTTAAGGGCCAACTCAGGAAATGGCTGTTAGACAGCCAAATATGCACTCATTAGGGATGTTAGTGATGTTGTACTGACTGAATGTCATGTTAGTGTGGTCATGTCAGTGATGTCAGTTTTTATGAATGAACGTTGAATGGTCCGTTTTGTGTTTGTTTTATGTTAGGACTACGGGTGGAAATTAGCCCTGTGCTATTCCCGGCATATTTACGTCCTTATCATGCTGTGATGTTATGCATACACATGTAAATGATGTTCATTAATTTGCATTGTCCTTAATAAACAAATCTTAAATCTTAGTTAACCGTCGAAAGAACTTGCCTTCACGCTCTAAGACAAATAGCTGCATAACAACAACACAGTCTGCCAACCTAGAAGCTAGAAAATGGTGTTGGCCAATCAGAGAGAGCGTCTCCGCGAAATGCCGCTAAGGAAAAAAATGCTGCTACGGAAAAAAATTATAGACACTGCTGCTTAGACCGCTTTAAATCGTGCCCGGCTTCCATCATAAACATCATATTTCAACGCACAGCGCATTACGCACTGATTGGCTGGGCCGGATACAGCGATCAAACAGTGACGTGCACTCAGAGAGCTATTGCGTCTAGCCCGAGAGAAATACGGCAGGAGAAATGCGGCTAAGGTAATGGAACGTTCTTTATCAGACAGAATCGTCACTTCCTGTTCAGGAAAACGATTATTAATATTTTATATTTTAACGTTATATTGTGCATTGGAAACACAAACATACTTAAAATGAGTAAATATTATTCATTTTAAACATGTTTATTTTATTTTTAGGGGTCTAAAATAAAAATTCAAATTAAACATTTTCTTCTTCTCTTGCTGCTCTCTTTACCAGGGGGCGCGGCAGGGGGGGCGGCGCCCTAGCGCCCCCCAGTGGCGGCCGCCACTGCTTTTATATGAAACAAGCCTTCCTGAAAAATAAAAATGCATCAGCCCTTGGCCACACAAATCAGAGTCCTTGGTTGTAATTGCAGGCTTGTGTTTTTTATGGCAGCCTCAGGGCGTGTTCATAAATGTCGCCGGTGGTCTGAGGACTGCAGGTCCTGTGAAGGTGGAGCTCCAAGCAGCTTGGGAGATGTAGTTCTATGAAGGTGGAGCTCCAAGCAGCTTGGGAGATGTAGTTCTATGAAGGTGGAGCTCCAAGCAGCTTGGGAGATGTAGTTCTATGAAGGTGGAGCTGCAAGCAGCTTGGGAGATGTAGTTCTATGAAGGTGTAGCTCCAAGCAGCTTGGGAGATGTAGTTCTATGAAGGTGGAGCTTGAAGCAGCTTGGGAGATGTAGTTCTATGAAGGTGGAGCTCCAAGCAGTTTGAGGACTACAGGTCCTGTGAAGGTGGAGCTCCAAGCAGCTTGGGAGATGTAGTTCTATGGGAGTTCCAAGCAGCTTGGGAGATGTAGTTCAATGTCTGCTGGAACAGGTCGTCAGGTATAGTGCGGCAGAGAAGATGTTTCTCCATCTGAGACCAGGTTTAAACTTTGAAGCCTCTGATGTTGATTTGATCTGCAGATTCAACAGTATTCCAAATGTGTGTGTGTGTACTGTAGTGAGTGAGTTAGCGTATAGTGTGTGTGTGTGTGTGTGTGTGTGTGTGTGTGTGTGTGTGTGTGTGTGTGTGTGTGTGTGTGTGTGTATGTGTGTGTGTGTGTGTGTGTGTGTGTATGTATGTGTGTGTGTGTGTGAGTGAGTGAGTTAGCGTAGTGTGTGTGTGTCTGTGTGTGTGTGTGAGTGAGTGAGTGAGTGAGTGAGTGAGTGAGTGTAGTGTGTGTGTGTGAGTGAGGGAGCATAGTCAAGTGTGTGTGTGTGTGTGAGTGAGTGAGTGAGTGAGCATGTGTGTGTGTGTGTGAGCATAGTGTGTGTGTCTGTGTGAGTGAGTGAGCGTAGTGTGTGTATGTGTGTGTATGTGAGTGTATGTTAGTGTATAGTGTATGTGTGAGTATGTGTGTGTGTGTGTGAGTATAGTGTGTGTGTGAGTGAGCGTAGTGTGTGTGTGCGTGAGCGTAGTGTGTGTGTGTGTGTGTGTGTGTGTGTGTGTGTGTGTGTGTGTGTGTGTGTGTGTGTAAGTGAGCGTAGTGTGTGTGTGTGTGCGAGTGAGGGATCGTAGTGTTTGTGTGTGTGTGTGTGAGTGAACGTAGTGTGTGTGTGTGTGTGTGTGAGTGAGTGATCGTAGTGTGTGCGCACGTGTGCGTGTGTGAGTGATCGTAGTGTGTGTGTGTTTGTGTGTGAGTGAGTGATCGTAGTGTGTGTGTCCTTGCACTCCGTCCGTGTATAGTTGTATGTCACAGCTCCAAGAGAGTGATTGTGTGAGTGTACATGTGGAAGATTGAGTGTGTGTATGTCTGTGTGTGTGTGTGTGTGTGTGTGTGTGCCTGTGTGTATGTGTGTGTGTATGTGTGTGTGTGTGTGTGTATGTGTGTGTGTGTGTGTGTGTGTGTGTGTATGTGTGTATGTGTGTGTGTGTGTGTGTGTGTGTGTGTGTGTGTGTGTATGTGTGTATGTGTGTGTGTGTGTGTGTGTGTGTAATATCGGTGGCTCCTGTGGCCCCACGCATGTCTGTGTGGACTCTTCAGCCTCTTCCTAAATTAGATCCACACAGCGCCGTACTGTACTGCACTGTACTGCACACAACGCCCACGTGTTGAACCTGTGCAAGTATCTCAAGCCAAGACGCAACACGTGGAATGACGGTGCCCCCCCCCCCCCCCCCCCCCCACTCACTGCTGCCACCGCCTCCCTCTCCTATAAGACCGCATAGTGATGATGGGCGAGCGAGCCGCTGTTATTGGAGGGCTTTTCCCACACGTGCAGCAAAGCCCGCCCACACACACAGCAGAGCCCGCCCACACGTACAGCAGAGCCCGCCCACACGTACAGCAGAGCCCGCCCACACGCACAGCAGAGCCCGCCCACACGTACAGCAGAGCCCGCCCACACGTACGGCAGAGCCTGCCCGCCCCCACGTACAGCAAAGCCTGCCCCCACGTACAGCAAAGCCTGCCCCCACGTACAGCAAAGCCTGCCCACACGTACAGCAGAGCCCGCCCACACGCACAGCAGAGCCCGCCCACACACACATACAGCAGAGCCCGCCCACACACACGTACAGCAGAGCCCGCCCACACACACAGCAGAGCCCGCCCACACACACATACAGCAGAGCCCGCCCACACACACAGCAGAGCCCGCCCACACACACATACAGCAGAGCCCGCCCACACACACATACAGCAGAGCCCGCCCACACACACAGCAGAGCCGGCCCGCCCACACGTCGTCCGCTGTCACTTTGGATAAACAAAAACCGGGCGGCCATCGATCACCCCGTCACACACGCGCGCGCGGACAGACTGGTGTGAGTTTATACGTGTGTGCGCGTGTCTGTGTGTGCGTGTTCCTCTCAGAGCAGCACAAGATTTAATTAATTTCAGTTCCCTCCGCGCTCGCCCAGTCGGCCTCTGTTCCCCCGCTTTGAAGAAGAACGAAGAAAACAGGGGGGGGGGGGGGGGGGGGGTTGGTGGATGGGAGTGCAGTGCAGTGCAGTGCAAATAAAAAGGGAAGAAGGAGAAAAAGAAAGTATGGATAGACAATTATAAAACACACCTTGGAGCTCTGATGGAAAGCAGTCACACCCCTGTTCCCTATAGCCACGGCAGCCTACAGCCGAGTCTAAATATAAAGGTGTCTGTGCATGTGTGCGTGTCTGTGTGTGTACGCGCGCGCGTGTGTGTGTGTGTACGTGTTTGTCTTTACAGTAACGGGTAAACCAATTTGTTTCTCCACGACGAGTTTACCGTCGCCGCACAGCAAGCGGGGAGCAGCAGGAGGCTGAGAGCCGGCTCTCCTCGATGTCGTCTCATCACGGAGCCGGATAGCGGTGCGTGTAGGAGAAGTGGCCCCCAGTGGAAACTGAACACCCGTCTGCCACCGCGAGCGACACAACCGTCACGGCGATGGAAGTGGACCCGTCCGACTCCCGATGCCACTTTCCTGAACGTGGAGTGGGTTCTAGTAGGATATAGTGAATATCATAAATAAGGTACTCAGTCAACTGAGTCTGGTTAATACGATTTATTAGCCAGATAGATCAATAATAATAATAATAATAATAATAATAATAATAATAATAATAATAATAATAATAATAATAATAATAATAATAATAATAATAATAATAATAATAATAATAATAATAATAATAATAATAATAATAATAATAATAATAATAATAATAATAATACATCTATTTTATATAGCGCTTTTCCAGGTGCTCAAAGACACTGAGCACAAGTTAGATACATGGTTGAGTGGCTTTCGCCCAGGTTATTAGCTGAAATTACCCAGGAATAGAAGACTGAATGGTGTCGGGAGGAGCCGTTTATAGTGAGAACGGGGAGGGGGAGCTCCATTTGATGGGTCAAAATGGGGGGACGGGGCGGGGGCAGGATAGGGGACGCATGGGGGGAAGAGGGGGAGGGATTTGATATCCACTGACAGTTCACACCGACGTGCCGAGCGGTGAGACCCTGCCGTCTGGCGAGGAGCCTCTCTCTCCCTCCTCGCCGCTCGACCGACCTTTATATGGAATGCGCATTCCTGGATGAGCTGGCCAAGTATCGGCCCTCGGCCACACAAATCAGAGGCCTTAGCTATAACTGAGCACCTCGGACGAAGAACCGTATACACTGTAAAAACTGAGCGTCATCTGGTGACTTTTAAACTATCAGCAAATTTTATTAAACTAAAACTGTGTAAAATGCAATTCATAAATGGTTTAAATTGATTGAATTCAGCTCAATTCGATTTCAAATGGCATACATTTATTATGTATAGGTTACTAATAATTATTTATTAAATATGAATTAATCCCAATCCCAGTTTTTACAGTGTACGTCCGTTTTACGTTTTTGGAGGAACAAATGTTTTCAAACTTTATTATGGGGTTAGTATATAAATCTTTTGATCATATGCATGTTGATTTGATTTGTGGATTCAATACTGTAAAGTGTGTGTGTGTGTGTGTGTGTGTGTGTGTGTGTGTGTGTGTGTGTGTGTGTGTGTGTGTGTGTGTGTGTGGTTGGACAGGAGGGAGTAGGGTGTGTATGTTGAGAGAGAGAGAAAGAGAAAGAGAGAGAGAGAGAGAGATTACCTGGAATTTCATCACCACCCCAGCCCACCTCCAGAACACACTCTACACACACGTATGTGCACACATTTTAAACACTGCACTGAATCCATAGTTCAAATCAACATGCATCAGATCCATATAACATAGATGTTCAAAATGTGTCTCAGGACATCTGTGAACGTCCAAACATAAACAAGCCTTATTGAGCACATTCATCTGGGTCAGACGGAGCATGTCTGTGAATTAGAGCTACACGCCAACAGCACTTTGTACCCCTTTAATAACATCCACCCCGCGCTGGCTTTTTAGGGCCTGAGTTTTTACCAGAAAGCACAGTGAAAACTAGAAGTACACACTAAATTGTTAATGAACGCTGGGAGGGAAGAGGGGAAAAAAATATACCCTCTATCTGCTTTCTCTTCTTATTTTCTTCACCACACCGCACGCCGGTGTCTTGTTGGGCCTTGTTGCCAGGGAAACACAGAATAACAGCCACAGGTGGAGTCGATGTGTGTTATAACATGAGGGGCGCATGGAGTTGGGAGAGGTAAGCGGATTACTGCACAGAGGACCTCTCAGAAGACCCTCGTTGGAAGTAATGCTATTGTCACAATAATGGAATCCCCAATACAACACCTTGAAAAATATTGATATTCGATAACACATAGAGATGTTTGCCACATTGGTGAGGGAGCATGGCTATGTTCCCCGGGTTCTATGTTCCCCGGGTTCTATGTTCCCCGGTCGAGATAAAAAGGGTTCTATGTTCCCCGGGTCCTATGTTCCCTGCTCCCGAACGCTCCAGAACAAAAAATAGGGTCCTATGTTCCCCAGTAGCGATAAAGGCTTGCCAAATGCTGAAATAAGGTCCTATGTTCCCCGGGTCCTATGTTCCCCGGTAGCGATAAAGGCTCGCCACCCCAGCGCAAGTACCGGCAGTGATCTACAGCAGTGGTTTTCAACCGGTGGTAAAATACTCATAAAAGATAGCCACTTATACTATTTTGAGAAGATAATTCATCTGTATCACAACGGAGTCGCGGATCTGGTTGGGGCAAGTAGCATTATGTCGGGAAACATTTTATGAAATAAACAAATGTGAATTAAATCATTTAAAACGAAGTTTAGCCTATTAAATCGTTTTATAAGCTTATAGCCTTTTTCGTGCTTATTTGAGAAGGGTCCAGCTGCATAGCCGGAGAGCAACGCTCTCAGGACCAAGATAGCCACTTATACTATTTTGAGAAGATAATTTATCTGTATCGCAACGGAGCCATGGATCTGGTCGGGGCAGGTAGCATTATGTCGGGAAAATCTTTATGAAACAAACAAATGTGAATTAAATAATTTTAAACGAAGTTTAGCCTATTCAATTGTTTTATAAGCTTATAGCCTTTTTCGTGCTTATTTGAGAAGGGTCCAGCTGCGAGGACTGCGAGGAGGGGGAATTACAACCACCGCAAGCAAAACTTTCACTGCAGTACACAGCTGTAACCAGAAAAGGCACACGTTAACCCTTTCACTGCATTGATTTAACCTTTATCTATTCAGTGAAGACCAGTTATTCTTTTCGGTCGCTTCTGATGCTTCCAAGCATGGCAACATAAAACTTTTCCCTCTATCACTGACATATTGAGAGCAGTGTTTGCATTTGTGGAAGAGGACTATATGACTGTGCTGAGGCACGTACCCAGATGGCTAAGCATATGGCCAGCTGTGAAAAGACTACATGACAGCTGGCCAGCTATCAAAAGCTACTTTTTGTCACTGGGAGAGGACCAATGCCCAAAGTTACTGTGGCGGCTATTTGAAAAGGATCAGGACGGCGATGGACAACCCCTTGAGCTACAGGCCTATCTGTCCTTCCTCCAGAATGTGCTGAAGACATTCCATGATGTTGTGCTGCTATTGGAGGGAGATGGTGTGACTGTCTGTGAGCTATATGAGATCATGTCCACTCTCAGGACCAAGCTCCAGCAGCGACAGGTGGATGCCTTTTTTGGAGTGGAGACCAGTGCCACTCTCCAAAGATTTCCGACCACAAAGGCAGCAGCAATCAAGCAGGATTTCTTTGAAAGTTCTACAAGTCTGCACTCACCTACCTCGAAAAGTGGTACGACTTCTCCGACGACAACTACCAAAAGCATGTGGCAAGTATGGCACTGAAGAGGGAGGTCACATTCTCCCATCTGTGTGATGCTGTGGAGGCCCTCCAGATCAAACAAAAACTGGACATGAACGAACTCTACGAAGAGTATTGTATGACACTGCCACGACAGCGAGAAATTGTGGAGAGAAGAGACAGTGTTGGAGTGAAGTGGTCAACCATGCTTAAAGGCACAAAGATGCCAAATATGAATGCTCTTGCATCTTTTCTCCTCAGCATCCCCGTTACTAATGTGTTTGTTGAGAGGGTGTTTTCCCTGATGGCAATGGCAGTGTGGAGCTAATTAAGGCTGAAATCCAAATCAAGACCAACTTCGGATACAGTTGTATTGAATTATACAGTCGCGTAATGAAGAATAAGGCTCTACTGGAAGCTGCACGCTCAAACAACAAATATAAAGTGAAGAACAATTAAGGTAAGATCAAACTTTGTTTAGATTAGAACAACTAGATTGTACCATAATATATTATATTGTATTACCAATGCAATGCCACAATGCTATAATAATGACTCGGCCGGTGTGTGTTTCAGCCAGGTGCTTTCCATGGTTCAAGCCGGCTGCCAGAACCAAGACGAATGTGGAGAGATATAATTCTGTATTTAATTTGTATTTATTTTGATTTTGATTTTGACCTTTATCTATTCAGTGAAGACCAGTTATTCTAATACAAATTTAAAGACGGAGCTGTTACTGCATGCAGAACCTTTATTTCAGCAGGGACTGTACGTGTTTATTTGACGTTACACAAATAAAGCTGTGTACTGCAGTGAAAGGGTTAAGTCAAACTTAACCCTTTCACTGCAGTACACGGCTGTAACGTCAAATAAACATGTACAGTCCCCGCTGAAATAAAGGTCTGCACGCAGTAACAGTCTTTTAATACACTGGTATCAAACATCAATAGTGTGCTAAAGTTTGACCAAAGTAGAATTCCCATACATCACAGTCAAATCTATTTTGATAACGTGAGGTTTATTATCTTTATGACATGCAAGCATCATTGTAACAGCAACCTCTTATCTATTGGTTTCATTCGGTTGTCTCCGGGTAAAAGTTCCAAAGGTTTTCTTAATTTTTTTTAAAAATTTAAACCTAAGGAAATGTATATTATTGCACAGAAGATTATAGCTTGAGACATTTAAATCAAAGTACCGTACTATATTAACGATGGCAACTTTTCTCAGTAATGCTAGCATTTCTTCATGGGCTGTAGAGCATTCTGAATGGGAACATACCCAGGTGGCCAGCATACTCGGCCCAATTCCGGCTACCGGTCGGCACACTCGGCATATGTCCGGCACGGCACGCCAACGATGAGCCGGATCTGGCGCGGTAATGGTTGCCGGGGCAGAGCCGACTCGCGCTCGCCAAAGATAAACCGGCTCTGGCCCGGCAATGGTTGCCGGGGCGGAGCCGACTCGCGCTCGCCAAAGATAAACCGGCTCTGGCCCAGCAATGGTTGCCGGGGCGGAGCCGACTCGCGCTCGCCAAAGATAAACCGGCTCTGGCCCGGCAATGGTTGCCGGGGCGGAGCCGACTCGGGCTCGCCAAAGATAAACCGGCTCTGGCCCGGCAATGGTTGCCGGGGCTGAGCCGACTCGGGCTCGCCAAAGATAAACCGGCTCTGGCCCGGCTCGGCTTGCCGTGCCAGAGCCGACTCGGGCTCGCCAAAGATAAACCGGCTCTGGCCCGGCTCGGCTTGCCGTGCCAGAGCCGACTCGGGCTCGCCAAAGATAAACCGGCTCTGGCACGGCAATGGTTGCCGGGGCAGAGCCGACTCGGGCTCGCCAAAGATAAACCGGCTCTGGCTCGGCAATGGTTTGCGGCGTCGTTTCTTGCGCTAGCCTCTTGTTAGCCAGCATTGCCTTAATAGCTTTGAGCTAAGGATCTTTGCCGATGCATAAAGTATTGTTTATAGTGCATTTCTTGCCACCTTATAGCATTTGTACATTTGTATGACCGTCTATAATGCTCCCGTTTTTCCGGACGTTTTGGTAATGATTTTCACTATAAAATCATATTTCTAAATGACAGGAAGTTGATAAACTGGCCGGAATAGCTTTGAGCTAACGGATCTTTGCCGATGCATTCCATTCTAAACGTAACGTTAGTTGTTCAAAACATTACCCGTCTATATAATTTGTTCCTCAACGTTATATAGACAGGTCATGTTTTGTAAACTAACGTTATGTTTAGAATGGAATGAATACGGGTCGGGAAAGATAGTTAGCTCAAAGCTAATCCGGAAGGACAGCTAACAGTAGCTGCTGTCTAACTGTGATGCATTTTCTGTTTGCAGTCCAATGTTCACCAAAACACACACCCACACACTTATAATTTGTTCCTCAACGTTATATAGACAGGTCATGTTTTGTAAACTAACGTTATGTTTAGAATGGAATGAATACATGGGTCGGGAAAGATAGTTAGCTCAAAGCTAATCCGGAAGGACAGCTAACAGTAGCTACTGTCTAACTGTGATGCATTTTCTGTTTGCAGTCCAATGTTCACCAAAACACACACCCACACACTTATAATTTGTTCCTCAACGTTATATAGACAGGTCATGTTTTGTAAACTAACGTTATGTTTAGAATGGAATGAATACTAACACAACACAGACTGCAGCTCCCCAAGCTAACACAAGCTAACACAACACAGACTGCAGCTCCCCAAGCTAACACAAGCTAACTCAACACAGACTGCAGCTCCCCAAGCTAACACAAGCTAACACAACACAGACTGCAGCTCCCCAAGCTAACACAAGCTAACACAACATGGACTGCAGCTCCCCAAGCTAACACAAGCTAACACAACACAGACTGCAGCTCCCCAAGCTAACACAAGCTAACACAACACAGACTGCAGCTCCCCAAGCTAACACAAGCTAACACAACACAGACTGCAGCTCCCCAAGCTAACACAAGCTAACACAACATGGACCGCAGCTCCCCAAGCTAACAGAAGCTAACACAACACAGACTGCAGCTCCCCAAGCTAACACAAGCTAACACAACACAGACTGCAGCTCCCCAAGCTAACACAAGCTAACACAACATGGACTGCAGCTCCCCAAGCTAACACAAGCTAACACAACACAGACTGCAGCTCCCCAAGCTAACACAAGCTAACACAACACAGACTGCAGCTCCCCAAGCTAACACAAGCTAACACAACACAGACTGCAGCTCCCCAAGCTAACACAAGCTAACACAACACAGGTCATTTGGACATTCTTTCGATGCCATTATGAATGACTAGCAATCTGTCGGAGTCGATGAGAGCTTTCATTTATGTCATTTAGTCATTTATTCAAAATGCCATTCCAGAATCCGTTCCTATGAGACAGTTTTAGTTAAATTCTGCACTAATGCCAACTGTTTAACATGAGTATGCAACAAGCTCATACTGGCTGCATATCTGTTCTACTGTCTATCTAGAAGCTCATACTGGCTGCATATCTCTTCTACTGTCTTATCTAGAAGCTCATACTGGCTGCATATCTCTTTCTTATCTAGAAGCTCATACTGGCTGCATATCTCTTCTACTGTCTTATCTAGAAGCTCATCTGGCTGCATATCTCTTCTACTGTCTTATCTAGAAGCTCATACTGGCTGCATATCTCTTCTACTGTCTTATCTAGAAGCTCATCTGGCTGCATATCTCTTCTACTGTCTTATCTAGAAGCTCATACTGGCTGCATATCTGTTCTACTGTATCTAGAAGCTCATACTGGCTGCATATCTGTTCTACTGTCTCTAGAAGATCATACTGGCTGCATATCTGTTCTACTGTATCTAGAAGCTCATACTGGCTGCATATCTGTTCTACTGTCTCTAGAAGATCATACTGTCTGCATATCTGTTCTACTGTCTTATCTAGAAGCTCATACTGGCTGCATATCTCTTCTACTGTCTTATCTAGAAGCTCATACTGGCTGCATATCTCTTCTACTGTCTTATCTAGAAGCTCATACTGGCTGCATATCTGTTCTACTGTATCTAGAAGCTCATACTGGCTGCATATCTGTTCTACTGTCTCTAGAAGATCATACTGGCTGCATATCTCTTCTACTGTCTTATCTAGAAGCTCATCTGGCTGCATATCTCTTCTACTGTCTTATCTAGAAGCTCATACTGGCTGCATATCTCTTCTACTGTCTTATCTAGAAGCTCATCTGGCTGCATATCTCTTCTACTGTCTTATCTAGAAGCTCATACTGGCTGCATATCTGTTCTACTGTATCTAGAAGCTCATACTGGCTGCATATCTGTTCTACTGTCTCTAGAAGATCATACTGGCTGCATATCTGTTCTACTGTCTCTATATAGAAGATCATACTGGCTGCATATCTGTTCTACTGTATCTAGAAGCTCATACTGGCTGCATATCTCTTCTACTGTCTTATCTAGAAGCTCATACTGGCTGCATATCTCTTCTACTGTCTGTCTAGAAGCTCATACTGGCTGCATATCCTTTCTACTGTATAGAAGCTCATTGGTTTGTAAATTGACTAGATTTTCTAGAGATTTTTAGTTTTTAATTGTATGTTTTGTAATCTGTATCTGTCGTTACCAGTTAGTCGTGTTACTTTGCTCGTATTCACTGTTCTGGTGGTTCTAGTTGTACGCCTGGATCTGGTGTTCTTTGACCGTGTCCTATATGCCCTGTAAATAATATGTACAGATACCGAGATGTCACAAATATGTTACCTGTTACCTGTTTATTGCACAATGTTGTTTTTTTATTGGATTCTATTATATGTTGTACCACGTATTGCACATCGTTGCGGGCAAGACCACCCGCATTTCATTGTATACTTGTATGCCGTGACAATTAAAACTCTTGACTTGACTTGACTTGACTTGACTTGACCCTGCTACACTTCATCTCAAAACAAACTGGTCAGACTACATGCTTGACCTTACTCCTAGAACCCACCTCGCCCCTGCCCATGTGACAACGGCTTAGACGACAGAGTGCAGCAACTTGCAATGGGCCTGTCTACAAGATACACTATACACGATCAAGGTACCCATATATGTGTACATATCAAAATACTTCCCAAAGGTCAGTGAATACCACGACCACAACACCATAGAGGGAGCTCCACAAATCATGTTAAACCCAGATTCGGCTCAAACAGGAACACGTTTAGCAATTATGCCACATCAATGTGGAACGCCCTACCCAAAGCTGTAAAGGAATGTGAATCACTACCCACTTTCAAAACCACTCTCAAAGAACACCTACGGGAGACTGCAATTCGAAACTGGCCCCTGTAAATGTCCTAACCCAACCCAATGTACAGTCAATTACCAAACATGGTTTTGTCAATATGTACAGTTGCTTGTGCAGTTGTACAGTGTCCACCCCTACCCAACCTACCCAACCCCCCCCCCCCACTCCACCCACCCCCCCACCTATAATGTATACGTTTTCATAAATGTATAGCCGTATATCCTGATGAATTGAAAATGGGGGACCCTGATGCAAGACGAAAGTATTTCTCTGGTCTGCATCCCCTTAACAATTGTGTGTATTGAGCTGTACTGTATTGTACCCATTCTGCAATCTGTTAATAAAGTTTTCAATCAATCAATCAAAACCGTGGTCAGTCTGTGCGGAGAAACAAGGATCCGAGCATGGTTGCCAGATCGGATTAACAATATCCGAACCGCCCATTATTATCAAAGGTCTGTCAGATGAAGGCGGACTCTCAAATCTGGCAACACTGATGCGTTGCATTGTGGGGGATCCCGGTTTGAAATTTGAATTGAAGCGCGCAAGAGATCTGGACCACGTCGTGAGCATTGCAACTGTTGCATCTTCTCCTCAGGTAATTGTGTGCAACACATATATTTTATTATTTATAAGTAATGCGTGCCGCTGATATAAATGAGTGCTGTTTAGTCTGTGTTTTCAGTGACTACTGTAACGTTATTAGCTCGATATTATGAAACTGCAGCGGGGTAAACTACCGGAGCTGCTAACTGGCTAACGGTATGACTAGCTAACGTTGCTATACTGTACCCGGAGCTGATAGCGTTATGACTATGAGAGCTAACTTTTGTTAGCTTGGGGAGCTGTGGTCCGTGTTGTATTAGCTTGTGTTAGCTTGGGGAGCTTACTAACCCTACTGTCATGCACTAATAAACTAACCTACGCTGTAACACGCAACACTTTGATGAATATTGTTACTCAGCTGATAGAGTTGTAATAAAATATATAATTTCATTGTTGCAAATACTGTTACAGTGCTGGATCTCATCAATGAGATGAACGCAGAAGACGGCTCAAGAACAACTACTTCAAGTGGTCGTAAGTGATGTATAAATTTTTTTATTGTGTGTGTGACTGTGTATGTATATATAATATATACTTTTTAATCTGGGACATCATTTCAAAGAGTCATCCTGTAATGCCCTCTCTCCCCCTCTCTCTCTCTCTCTCTCTCTCTCTCTCTCTCTATATGGGTAACGCATGTATTCCTGGTAACCTGCCCCATTTCTAAGCCATATAACCCAGGACGTTATACGAACAACATTAAAATCTTTTCTCATGTCAAGAATGATTGTTATAGATGCCAAATAATTCACCTTAAAAAAAATACATCATGTAATGAGGGATGGCGGACCTCTAAAGTTGACCTAAGTTACCGGGAATACCAATTCACTATCTCCTCCAATTTAAGAGAGAATTAAAATGTTTTGGTTGTTTTGTAGGGATATCATCATCATGTAACATAATACCATAGTTCTCCCCGAGTTATCTCAAGAGAATTCAAATTTAGCTGAATCTGAAGGGAAAATCCGGGTATGGGATATGAGTCAACATAGTTCATGACCTTCAATTGATAACAAACATAAAAGGCTTAATTTTCATGGCAGATGCATGATATGTTTTGGGCATGATCTTGGCACCCCAATGAACAACCAAAATGAGTTTCGTCTTTTGTGGCCAATTATTTGAGGAGATAATTACGTTTCACATATTGATCCCAGGTTACCGCGAATACCTATCCTCACAATTCCAGATAAACACTTAAATCTCCTATTTGACTAAAGATTGGTGAGATTTTATTTTTGGAAATCATAACATCAATAATAAGGGTTAGGTGTAAACCAGAATTACTAGAATGTGTTGTGTTTTGTCTGTTAAAATGAGCAAAAACAAGGAAAGGGTATTCCCAGTAACTTAAAAACAAGTGCAAAAAATACAGTTCTAGAACAAGTATTTTAATTTTTTCTATATTCAAGAAAGTGGAAAGGAACCCAACATTTTCAATTGTCTGCACACAATCGTTGTTTTGTTATTCACCACCATGCCCCTAGTCAGTCTACACCACCATGCCCCTAGTCAGTCTACACCACCACCATGCCCCTAGTCAGTCTACACCACCATGCCCCTAGTCAGTCTACACCACCACCATGCCCCTAGTCAGTCTACACTAGCAACCTGCGCCTAGTCAGTCTACACCACCATGCCCCTAGTCAGTCTACACCACCATGCCCCTAGTCAGTCTACACCACCATGCCCCTAGTCAGTCTACACCACCACCATGCCCCTAGTCAGTCTACACCACCATGCCCCTAGTCAGTCTACACCACCACCATGCCCCTAGTCAGTCTACACTAGCAACCTGCGCCTAGTCAGTCTACACCACCATGCCCCTAGTCAGTCTACACCACCATGCCCCTAGTCAGTCTACACGACCACCATGCCCCTAGTCAGTCTACACCACCACCATGCCCCTAGTCAGTCTACACCACCATGCCCCTAGTCAGTCTACACCACCCTGCCCCTAGTCGGTCTACACCAACCTGCCCCTAGTCAGATATGCTTACTTTTGGTTAGGCCTCCAAATTAAGATAATCTGGACAAACCTGTCAGATTTTCTGATTTATATGTAGACCGGTTTGAGTTTATTGTAGTGATGTTACTGTGTTTCAAAATCTCAGATATTAACTTGTTAAGTGTTTGTTTTTTTACAGTATGTAAAACCCTACTGTCATGCACTAATAAACTAACCTACGCTGTAACACGCAACACTTTGATGAATATTGTTACTCAGCTGATAGAGTTGTAATAAAATATATAATTTCATTGTTGCAAATATACTGTTACAGTGCTGGATCTCATCAATGAGATGAACGCAGAAGACGGCTCAAGAACAACTACTTCAAGTGGTCGTAAGTGATGTATAATTTTTTTTTATTGTGTGTGTGACTGTGTATATATAATATATACTTTTTAATCTGGGACATCATTTTCAAAGAGTCATCCTGTAATGCCTTCTCTATCTCTCTCTCTCCCAAGACGGTCAAGATCTAACGTATTCTCGCTCTCTCTAGGTTCATGGCCACTAATGACTTCAGACCTTCAGAAGGACAGTATGCTGGATGAGGAAGGTCTTGGCCATGCTGCGATGGCTCCTAGAAGACAAGAACGGAGAGGTGCTGGACCTGGCTGTCAAATGGTTTGTAATGCTACAGTATATTGTATGTAGTTGTGCATGACATGGACTAAATTAGAGGTCCTAGATATGCAAAATAATATTGAGAATCACTGGCCTTAGACTATCTACTAACGTATTCTCGCTCTCTCTCTTTAGGTTCATGGCCACTAATGACTTCAGAGCTTCAGAAGGACAGTATGCGTGTAGCTTATTGCCAGCGGAAGAGTGCAAGAATGCTTCCGCATTCGTCACTGCACGCCAGTACGGTAATGCGCCTTTCCTTTCGCCCCGCTCAGACAAATGCATGTAGTACATTGCAACACAACGCAGCATTTCCGCGTACATTGCAACGAATCACTTGGAGTTTGAAAGTGATATCAGAAGAAACTACTCAACCTCAGCTGTCTTTAACTAGCAGGACGCTAGTGGGCTAGTCGCTCAAATATATATATATCGTTTTATATATAATTGTACCAACACAGATATTAGGCAGTACACACATTGTCCTGCAATACATGTACAGTGAATGCACAGCTACATTCGCCATATATTTCTATCGCTGCTGCGGTCTACAGTGAAATGCAATATTATTATTATTATTGTAAAGATCATTACAATTATTATTTTGTGCACGTTGTGCAAATTGAGAGGCTGTGCTCTTTGCACACAACCCTCGTACACTTGTAACATTGCCTCCAGGCTGCGATTGTAATGATAATCTTTACAATAATAATAATAATATTGCATTTCACTATAGACCGCAGCAGCGATAGAAATATATGGCGAATGTAGCTGTGCATTCACTGTACATGTATTGCAGGACAATGTGTGTACTGCCTAATATCTGTGTTGGTACAATTATATATTTTAGCGACTAGCCCACTAGCGTCCTGCTAGTTAAAGACAGCCGCGGAAATGCTGCGTTGTGTTGCAATGTACTACATGCATTTGTCTGAGCGGGGCGAAAGGAAAGGCGCATTACCGTACTGGCGTGCGGTGACGAATGCGGAAGCATTCTTGCACTCTTCCGCTGGCAATAAGTTACACCCGGACAGTATGCTGGATGAGGAAGGTCTTGGCCATGCTGCGATGGCTCCTAGAGGACAAGAACGGAGGTGCAGGACCTGGCTGTCAAATGGTTTGTAATGCTACAGTATAAATTATTGTATTACATCACACTCACCATCAATGACTCCACCATCACCCCCTCCCCCCTAGTCCGCAACCTCTGTGTCATCCTCGACCCCACCCTCTCATTTGACCCCATGTCCGCTCCATTGTCAAAACTTCATATTTTCACCTCCGCAACATTGCCAAAATCCGTCACTGCCTCTACCCCCTGCTGCTGAATCCCTCATACACGCCTTCATCTTTTCCCTCCTGGACTACTGTAACTCCCTCCTCACTGGCATCACCTCCCGCTCCCTCCATAAACTGCAGATGGTCCAAAACTCAGTTGCCCGCCTCCTCACTAACACCCGGTCCCGCGAACACATCACTCCTGTCCTCCACTCCCTCCACTGGCTCCCGATCAAGGAACGCATTAACTTCAAAACACTACTCCTCACCTTCAAAGCCATCCATAGCCTGGCCTCACCCTGGTCTTAAACTTTTTACACCAAGAGAACGGTGGGGAGAGAATATATACATATGATGGGGAGAGAATATATACATACAGTGGGGAGGAGACTGTACATTAGGAGGGGGTGGTTGGGAGAGAAATATACATATAATAGACAGTCTCCTCCCCACCGTATGTATATATTCTCTCCCCACCATATGTATATTTCTCTCCCACCCACCCACCCCCTCCTAATGTACAGTCTCCTCCCCACCGTATGTATATATTCTCTCCCCACCGTATGTATATTTCTCTCCCACCCACCCCCTCCTAATGTACAGTCTCCTCCCCACCTTATGTATATATTTTCTCCCACCCCCTCCTAATGTACAGTCTCCTCCCCACCGTATGTATATATTCTCTCCCCACCATATGTATATTTCTCTCCCACCCCCTCCTAATATACAGTCTCCTCCCCACCGTATGTATATATTCTCTCCCCACCGTATGTATATTTCTCTCCCACCCACCCCCTCCTAATGTACAGTCTCCTCCCCACCGTATGTATATATTTTCTCCCACCCCCTCCTAATGTACAGTCTCCTCCCCACCGTATGTATATATTCTCTCCCCACCGTATGTATATTTCTCTCCCACCCACCCCCTCCTAATGTACAGTCTCCTCCCCACCGTATGTATATTCTCCCCCCAACGTATGTATATATACCGCCATCTTTCTCCCGGGTTGGTGTGATCACATGACTGACAAAGCCGTGCAGTGATAGGCCAGAAGTCAATTCGATTGCATCCAGGCGCGATTGCTTATCCTGTCTGGGTAGCCCGGATGATGGTTTTTTGATCGAATTTTATACACCGCAATTATGCATCGAATTTTTTTTACATTGAATTTTATTATACATTCGAATTTTTTACATTGAATTTTTATTTCACATAGGTAAATTCAGAGCAAAAAAATTCAGATACATGATTTTCAAAGTAATTATTTTCAATGCTATAAATTCGGTGTCTGAAAAAATTCAGATACATTTTTCAAAGTAATTATTTTCAATGCTATAAATTCGGTGTCTGAAAAAATTCAGATACATGTTTTCAAAGTAATTATTTTCAATGCTATAAATTCGGTGTCTGATAAAATTCAAAAATCAGATACATGTTTTCAAAGTAATTATTTTCAATGCTTTAAATTTGGTGTCTGAAAAAATTCAGATACATGTTTTCAAAGTAATTATTTTCAATGCTATAAATTCAATTCAGATACATGTACATGTTTTCAAAGTAATTATTTTCAATGCTATAAATTCGGTGTCTGATCAAATTCAAATACTTCTGTCACTCATTTGCTTCCATACTGGCTCTTGTTGTATTTTGTTATCTTGCTTTCCTTCTCTCTCTTCTCTCTCTCTTCTCTCTCTCTCTTCTCTCTCTCTATCTCATCCTCTTCTCTTCTGTCGTTGAATTTGTGGTTCGTTCTTTTTATTTGCCTTTTTCACTTTTCGTGTAGGGCAGTGAGTGGAAGTCCCATCCCCTCCACGTCGGGGACCAGCACGCCTCGCCGGGGCCGGCGACAGCTCCCCCAGACCCCCGCCACGCTACGCCCCCACGTCACCTATTCCCCCGTGGTCCGTAAGGCTATGCCCACGCCTCCCGGGGTGCCCCAGGGGCGCCTCCCGGCCCGGCCCCCTGGCGCTTTTCTCCGGAGCCCCCCCCAGGGGCCTCCCCCTGCCGGCCCCCCGCCACCCCACCATGGCTCACCTCGTCAGGGTCGCCACCCGCCACCTCGCTGGGGTGACGCGGGAGGAGGGGGGTCTCCATGGAGGGCGACGGTTGCTTCTACAACCAGGACTACGAGCCACGCCACGAGCCGCCCGCCTATGAGCAGAGCCCCGCATAACATTGGGGTCTTGTGCTTGGCACTCCGAGCATGGCACTAACACTGTCACGGTTAGGAGTTTGATTCCTGCTGGGGCCACCCGTTGTGAATGATGTATACAGTCATTCCAAAGCACTTTATGTCCTAGTAATAGAGCTGTGCTATAGAGATGCTGTCATTCATTCATAACTAAACCAAAAGACATTTATAAACAACGTCTTACTAAATGCAGGCTTTCATTTACAACTGAACGGCCATATCACTCGTTTTTGTATTAATTCTCCTAAAAAATGTTGCTAAGCTAGACTAACATGAAAGTTTAAGTGAAAGTACACACTTGAGTAAAAGTCAAAGTTTCTACTTTTAAATGTACTTAAGTAGTAAATTGAACTTTTTTTCTGACTGTCTATATTCTTCTGATAGCAGGTGTTTAATCAAAGATCCCCTGTGGGAGAAGCTGTTGCAGGGGAACAATGGGTTAATTTCATTGGAGGCTTTGTCGTTGGGTTCAGAGAGGAGGATGTGATATTTTTTTGTTAATAAATGTTTAAATATCTATTCAAGTTGTCATTTTTAACTGGAAAAAGTAGCATGTATGGGGGTAATTGTTACTTTACTTGATATTTGAGCTTCACTGCAGAATGGTGTATATTGTGTACAATGTGCACATACACTGAGAATATATTTCAGTGAGGTAGGAGACAGCATGTAAACTTCTGAATTGTTCAATGCGGGACATGCCAATACTCCATTGGTAAAGGGAAGGGTCCTTAAATATGTGGCATTGTATTACTAATCAACCATTTCCTACTGTATTTCCGGTAATGTATGGTCATAGGCAGATAGTGGAGTAGCTCTGGCAGAATACTGGGTACACAGTAAATTCCGCAAAGTAAATTTGACTCAAACTGAGTACATTTCACTCAAACTGAGTAAAATTTCTTTACTCAGTTTGAATCAAATGTACTCAGTTTGAGTCAAATGTACTCTGCGGAATTTACTGTGTAGTACCATTGCATTGGCAGTGTCGGCTAGGCTTCGGGCAACCAAACCTGGCCCAGTGTGTGTGGGTCGCATCTGGGCTGCTTTAGGCAACCCGACGTTCATCGCTTCCGGCAACCCCGGACATGGCCCAGTGTACTCGGGCCGGAATCGGCCAGTCAGTCATTGCCGCCTACTCGGCCGATCCGGACGTTCACCGCTTCCGGCAACCCCGGACCTGGCCCAGTGTACTCGGGCCGGAATCGGCCAGTCAGTCATTGCCGCCTACTTGGCCGACTCTGGCAGCCGGACTTGGGCCGACTAATTTCTTCCGGCCTGCCGGATACAGGCCATTAATGGGCCGGAACTTTTTGGCCACCTGGGTAACTGCCTGGTTTGGAAACGGCACGAGATGTATTAACATATCTATTTTTACCATGTCTATTCTAGTCATCTTATTATTACTATTACTATTGGTTTATTGCACAATCATAAGAGAGGAGAGGTCAGGACAGGAGAGGAGAGAGGAGAGGACAGGAGAGAGGAGAGGACAGGAGAGGAGAAGACAGGAGAGGACAGGAGAGGGGAGGACAGGAGAGGAGAGAAGTGGAGAGGAGATGACAGGAGAGGAGAGGACATGAGAGGAGAGGACAGGAGTGGAGAGGGGATGGGAGGGGAGGAGAGGAGAGGAGAGGAGAGGAGAGGAGAGGAGAGGAGAGGAGAGGAGAGGAGAGGAGAGGAGAGGAGAGGAGAGGAGAGGAGAGGAGAGGAGATGAGAGGAGAGGAGAGCAGAGGACAGGAGATCTGAGGAGAGCAGAGGAGAGGAGAGCAGAGGAGAGGCGAGGCGAGGCGAGGAGAGGCGAGGCAAGGCGAGGAGAGGAGAGGAGAGGGGAGGAGAGGAGAGGAGAGGAGAGGAGAGGAGAGGAGAGGAGAGGAGAGGAGAGGAGAGGAGAGGAGAGGAGAGGAGAGGAGAGGAGAGGAGAGGAGAGGAGAGGAGAGGAGAGGAGAGGAGAGGAGAGGAGAGGAGAGGAGAGGAGAGGAGCTCAGAAGCACCAAGCCAGAGGCAGGGGTTGTAGAGTAGGGTGGGAGAGAGAGATGGACAGATTGGGTGTAGGTAGCAGCAGCATGCAGGTCAGGGTAGATTTGGGGGAAACAGGGTAAACGAAAGATTCAATCTTTGCCGCATCTCTACTGTTCTTCCTCAGGAGGGAAAGGGTTAACAGAACCGCTTCCTTATCCTCTGCCTTCACACCGATACGACGATCTACACACACACACACACACACACACACACACACACACACACACACACACACACACACACACACACACACACACACACACACACACACACACACACACACACACACACACACACACACACACACACACACACACACACACACAGTGTCTGTCTGTCTGTCTGTCTGTCTGTCTGTCTGTCTGTCTGTCTGTCTGTCTGTCTGTCTGTCTGTCTGTCTGTCTGTCTGTCTGTCTGTCTGTCTGTCTGTCTGTCTGTCTGTCTGTCTGTCTGTCTGTCTGTCTGTCTGTCTGTCTGTCTGTCTGTCTGTCTGTCTGTCTGTCTGTCTGTCTGTCTGTCTGTCTGTCTGTCTGTCTGTCTGTCTGTCTGTCTGTCTGTCTGTCTGTATGTCTGTCTCTCTGCTGTCTGTCTGTCTGTCTCTCTGCTGTCTGTCTCTCTGATGTCTATCTGTCTGCTGTCTCTCTCAAAATAGTATAAGTGGCTATCTTGGCCCTGAGAGCGTTGCTCTCCGGCTATGCAGCTGGACTCTTCTCAAATAAGCACGAAAAAGGCTATACGCTTATAAAACGATTTAATAAGCTAAACTTCGTTTTAAATTATTTAATTCACATTTGTTTATTTCATAAAATGTTTCCCGACATAATGCTACCTGCCCCAACCAGACTCCGTTGCGATACAGAATAATTATCTTCTCAAAATAGCATAAGTGGCTATCTTTTATGAGTATTTTAACACTGGTTGAAAACCACTTCTGTAGATCACTGCCGGTACGTGCGCTGGGGTGGCGAGCCTTTATCGCTACCGGGGAACATAGGACCCGGGGAACATAGGACCTTATTTCAGCATTTGGCGAGCGTTTATCGCTACCGGGGAACATGGGACCCAGGGACCATAGGACCCTTTTTTTGTTCGGGAGCGTTCGGGAGCGGGCGGGACCGGGGAACATAGAACTCTTATTTCGGGAGCGGGGAACATAGGACCCTTTCTTTGAAAAAAAGCGGGGAACATAGAACCCGGGGAACATAGGGATGACCCCATTGGGGAGTTAGCTAAAAGGCTAGAGCCCAATTAAACAGTGAAACAGTTACCCTCGTCAAACATTTACATTTGAGGCCATGTAATTATGTTATCTATCACATCCGCTAACCTGTCGCTCTTTGAATTCCTTGAACAGGTCGGCATGTCTGTCGGCGAGATTTTATTTAATTTAATTTAATTTCAAACCTTTATTTCAACTTGTGAGACTCTGAGGTTATGCTAATTTACAGCGACGACAAGCTTACAAAACAAGGCATAGTTTATAAATTTCATACATATAGGCACAATAAATAATCAGCTAAGATGGTTACAAGTCGACACACAGTGGTCAGAGATCATACTTTTAATTGCAGCAAGAGAAGGACGAAGCTTCAGAGTCAGTCGGAGGGCATTCCAGGTGTTGGAAGCATCAAAGGAAAAAGCAGTTTTTTCCTATTTCAGAGCAAACTGGAGGAACCTTAAGAACCAACCAGTGATTTAAACGGCAAGCTTTGCAGAGTTGGACGTGTCGGCTCCCATGGTCCTGCATGGGTTTAAAACAACTTTTACAGACATGCTTTGTGGTGTCTGTGGGCTCAGCCCGACTGTCTGCGATGTATGAAACAATACCTACTCAGTATATATATTAGGGCTGACCCCTATTAGTCGATTAAAAAAAATTATATATATTTTTTTATCATTCTTTCCAAAAGAAAAGAGGCCTAGAAGCGTGGCTAACGCTAATGGCACGCATACAATAGGCTAACTGCCTAAGAAAACAGGCACAGAGGCACTGAAAGAGGATTTCACCCATCTAATGAACACATGACTAGACTAGAAAAATATCAAGATGTATCCATCAGTGGACCAATTGCATGCTTTTGCAGAGGACAAGAAGCCTTCAGTCGACTCCTTCAGACATTAAGCACCCCCAGAGCCCAAATGGAATGATAAAAAAAAAAAATTATTATATATAGCCTTTTTTTTAGCCTATATTATACTTTTTTATTTTTTTTTACTAATAGCCGACTAACGGCACATTTTGGCCAATCATAGTCGACTATCCAAATCCTTAGTCGGGGACAGCCCTAATATATATATATATATTATAGTATAGTATAGTATACAGTATATGTGACTCGGCATGGTCTAGGCCGCCATATGTCGGCAGAGACGACTCTTCAGAAATGTCGAAAGCGTTGCACGATTCGGAAATAGGTAGAAATTTACACATTGGCAATTTTGAGTGTTTTGAAATGTTCTCTATCTGTTTCCTTATTTACAAAACTTAATATGACTTGTAAATGTGTTAATTATAGTTAACTTGTCCGGCTGTATTATTAGCCCACGCAGTATAAAGAACTACAGTTGTGTCGGAGGGGAGTGGTTAAGTACTTTCTCTCTCAAAGAGCCGCATGGGTACCAATAACCAATAACATGTTCTCACAATGTGTCATCACAATAATGTGTCCTCACAACTTGTCATCACAATAATGTGTCCTCACATGTGTCCTCACAATAATGTGTCCTCACAAACCATACTCACACAGTCAAAAGTTCTCTCACCATTGCAGACCCACGTTTTGACCCATCAAGAGACAGCCATGCATATACACCCTCTGAGAGGTCGAGGCAGGGCTCTGGACTAACCTGTTTAGTTTCTCAGTAGGTGGCACCAGAAGATTTGGTCTTCTTTAGTCAGCCTTAATCACATGCTATTTAATTTAGAGAAACAAATGTACCAGTAATAATAATAATAATAATAATAATAATAATAATAATAATAATAATAATAATAATAATAATAATAATAATAATAATAATAATAATAATAATAATAATAATAATAATAATAATAATAATAATAATAATAATAATAATAATAATAATAATAATCAACTTTATTTGTATAGCACCTTTCATACAGAAACTGCAGCTCAAAGTGCTTCACAACAGAAAAAAGACAGGCATAAAATGAGCACATAAAGTGCAGACATATAAAATCACAGTTATTCACATTAGGATCTAACATCCCAACAGGCCACCTTGTTTATGGTTTGATTCAGTTTTATATAGACAATAATAAAAAGAGCAAGATAAAATAGACAGAGTAAAATAGTGCAATAGTGCAGTGCAATACAATTGTAGAATAGAATAAAATATATATATATTTTACAGTGCAATAAAATAGTTCTGGATTACTGTTCAACACTTCAAAGTTCATACCTTCTCTGTTTGGTATCCACGGGTTAAAACAGTCTTCCCTCCTGTTTTATACCCACTTTGACCCTTTGAACCTCCCACCAGTAGATAAATAATACATGGGAGCTCCTGCATCAGTGTTGAAATTAATGACCATTTCATTCTCCTCCACTGAGCAACTGTTTTCATCTAAGCGGGTTACCCCCCCCCCCCCCCCCCCCCAATTGAAAGCCAGATCACGGGACTCTTTCATTCTCCAACTGATGGAGCAAGCCGAGGCCACGTAGGCCTGAGTTTTACAGTTTTTCCATTTAGTCATTTAGCCGACGCTTCTATCCAAACAGCGACAACATGCCAACAAGTCAGCAGGAGGGGTGGTTCACCTCTGGCAGCTAAGTGGTGTTCTCTCCCAGTGCTGCACTTGAGTGCTACAGTTTGAGTACATTTGTTTTATCTATTTATTTATCTATTTATTTATCCATTCATTCATTCATTCGTTTGTTCATTCATTCATTCATTCATTCATTCATATATTTATTCATTCATTCATTCATTCGTTCGTTCGTTCGTTTATTCATTAATTCATTCGTTAATTCGTTCATTCGTTCATTCGTTCATTCGTTCGTTCATTCATTCATTCATTCATTCATTCATTCATTCATTCATTCATTCATTCATTCATTCATTCATTCATTCATCATTCATTCATTTATAATTGATTCCCACTTGGAGACCAGGACACTAATAAAGACCGCGCTGGAATATGACTGCCTTTTCCCGTGTTGTTTGATTAATACCCAGGGATTAAAGTTCTCCTCATTTTTATTCCAAATCGCGATGGATCTCCCGTCAATTTTCTACCTGCTGCATATGATTTCTAGAGGCATACTACAATCTATTTTGATGTCAGTATTGGGTAGCCTATATAAACAATAATACGAGAGCATATACAAGAACAATGAATCTCACTGCATGTATGATGTAGCCTGCCTTTCAATACATGAACTTGAATTCCATCATGTTTGTGTGCGGGACTCACAAGGCTGTTGTCACAATGGGTGGTACCGGTACAGTAATAACAGTCCACACAATATCACGATGGACCATGCCATAGCCTATGTTCTATTAGGACATGATCTGTGACAACAAATGTTCTAGAATGTTTGATTAAGATATCATACTCTGACAGCATGCCTATGATCAACATAAACGCGAACTTGAATCCCATCATATACATAGTCTGTCCACTATCTGGTGTCATTGCAATGCGTTTTCTATTCTTTCTTATACAGTAAAAAGGGGGAAGGACACTATATCGTGGGTGTTCATATGACTTGTATTCTGCTTACAGCTTCGAAATTCCACTTGTTTCGTTTAACGTAAAGCCTTTTAAATATAATCAAAACGTTCCCGTGTTTCTGCGGTCTGTGCGCAAAATAATAACGAGTTGAGCTTTATGATTTATGATGAATTGAAAATGGGGGACCCTGATGTAAACAAGACGAAAGTCTTTCTCTGGTCTGCATCCCCTTAACAATTGTATGTACTGAGCTGTACTGTACTGTACCCATTCTGCAATCTGTTAATAAACTTTTCAATCAATCAATCAATCAAGCTACGCGGAGCGCAGTCAGTCAGTAGCCTACACCCCGTATATTCCGATAACGCTATATAAACCACGCTGCATTCATTCTGAGAGAAAGATCTATTATTCCAAATGCTATTTATAGGGTTTTGACCATAATTACACTACTGTTGCTATTTTACAATGAACTATAATGAATTACGGTTCATACAGAACATGCCAGTGTTATTATGCACAGAAGCTCATTTCCTTGTTGTAATAATATATTCTACCACTGGGCGTCAGCTAAGTGTGCTCTGACCTGTGCGTACACGTAAGCACGGAGTCAAGTTCAAGTTGAAATTGATGAATCCCACTCTTTGCTTAGAAATGATCGTATGCACAGGGTAAGCACAAATCTGTGCGTAAGACACGTTGATGAATGAGGGCCCAGGCCTTTATTAGAGAGAGGCTTATATAAGAGGCAGGCCTTAATTTCACAAACTGGCCAATTGTAATTGTGATTGATTGATTGATTGATTTTATTTAGACATAAACATATACAGATCACATGAGTATTTGCTTTGTCAGGGTGAAACTGTGGTGGATTAACGTAATTCACACACTGAAGTTGGAACTGTCTATACGTTGCAGGGTCCGGGGACGATTTAGCGTGTAGTACCTTCTCGACTACCTCAGTCGAATAGAGTTGCATTGATACAGTAACATGCAGTAGCTTTAGCTAACGCTATCATAGCCATCATGATCTGTAATGCCAACTGGACAACGCCAGCCCCGCCTGCCAACGCCATATAGATAGCGAACGTTAACGTTTGCAAAACAAAGCCAACGTCATCCAGCCGTCAGTGTAACGGGAGGCAGCACTTAATTTGCATTGGCAAGAGTTTATCTCATTCTATATCACGGCACGAAAAATAAATAAAAAACTTTTTTTTGCGACCTTGTATTGGAAGCCGGCCTGTATTTGTCTCCATGTATCAAACCCCCGGCTTATATAAGAGGCCCATCCTTTATTCGAGTACCCTCCACTATTAGAGGATTTACGGTATTTGGTGCTTTTGACAGCTTGTGTGCATGATGAGAGGGAATGGTTGCAGTGTAGAGTGGTCTGGCAGTGCAGTTGAAATCCATTATAGATTGAGATGGTGGTGGTGGCCTGGACCTTGTGGCGGGTTCCCAACAGGTTTTTCTTATTTTTTTCTACTTGTGCAGTCTTTTTTGTTGTATATTTATAATTTACATAATATACAGGCATGTGCAGAGGGGGGGGGGGGGCTTTGGGTGCCCAAACACTTGCCCATGTGCCCCTTGATGACCAAAGTATTTTTAATTATTATTATTATTATTATTATTATTATTATTATTATTATTATTATTATTATTATTATTATTATTATTATTATTATTATTATTATTATTATTATTATTATTATTATTATTATTATTATTATTATTATTATTATTATTATTATTATTATTATTATTATTATTATTATTATTATTATTATTTTTTTTTTTTTTTTTTTTTTTTTTTTTTTTTTTTTTTTTGTAAAGGGCAATGCCCATGGTCCTCATCAAGAAAATAATTTAAACAATTCATAATATTATAAATAAAAATAAATATTTAAATGCCTGTCTGTCTGCGGTGCATGGTTTTCTGTTATGTTGCGCGACACGTCGCCCTCCCTCTTGAAATGATGGGCCCATTAGCCAATAGCGCAAACCGAGCATCTCGCCTCACGTTTGCCCATCTGTCAGCTGATTTTAAGCAGCAACTGAAGTCAGCACCAGCTAACGGTAATAAAGTGATTGTTTTCCATAATTAATATTTTAGCAACCAAGATTAAGAATGTTAACTATCATATTTTGCCACAAAGAAAGACTTTGTTCGCTAGCTGCCCACAACTACATGCAAATAAGACTATGCTTGTATTCTTCTTGCTAACGTTAATCTCGACAATGCGATGTGCTTAGGTTAGCTAATTAGCATCCATCTAAACGTTACCTAACGCGTTAACCCATATGTTAGCTATCACCCTTTGTAGCAAGTCATATCATATCAGCTATAACGTTATACTAATATATTAATGCTGTTAGATGTGCCATAAGCAATTATTGTTAATTGGCCATGCATGCAAGTCGCTTTTAGAGTGAAATGTAATGTGTAGTGTGGTGAGTTTAATTAGTTTGAAAGCATTTGGATCATCATCTGTGTGCTTGTTGCCCCATGCAGCCAGCTAGTATAGTGGATCTGTTTGTGAAGATTAAAGCAATACTTCACTTAGTTTTCACCATATGGGCGAATATGCCTATTACCCCCATGTAACCCACTTGAGAGGTCTCTCACCAAGTTTCTGTGTCCCTGTGACAACTTTGAATTGGTCACACTTTGCTTCCCATTGACTTTGCAAAAAAACATAAAAAAAAATGCAGAATAGCATGTTTGCGAACACATTTCAATGTTGTCACAGGGACAGAAACTTGGTGAGTGACATCTCAAGTGGGTTCCATGGGAGGTAATGTTGTATTATCTATTTTTGACAATATATTTTGGCATTTGAGAGAAATAACTATTTCAAGAAACTAAATAAAAATAAGCATGTTGTATTCAAAGCTAGATTGTCTTCTTTTGTAGTTCACTTTTCAGTTTAGTTTGAATTTTGCATGTCTTATTGTTTTAGTGTATCATGTTTCTTTTATTTATCAAAATATTAAATATTCATCATTCAATCTGCAGTGCAAAGATGCCTCGAAAAGAGAGAAGGCAAATATCCAAACTAAAGGAACTGCGTGAGGCAGCCAAGGGCAGTGGATCCCAGACCAGCTGGATCAAAAAACATGGTAAGAATTAACACATGTACACTGCAAAGGTATTCAATTATAGAACAAAAGCACAAAAATTGCATTGTGATTTATTACTTCCTTAACGGTTTCTATCATTACTTTGGGTAAGTTTATTATTGATTAGGTGCTAGAGTTGATTAGAGTTATTATTAGTAATATGGTTAATCAATGAATATATTAATGCTGTAATAACAAGGTGCACCTTGTTCCTAGATGGAGAGCCAGTGGAAAGTGATGAGTGTTTTGGATGGACATATATTTCACAGTATTCCACAATACTGTACCCATAGTCATTATATACCATATCTCTCTGAGTGACACTCACATACTCATGGGGGACCCTGATGTAAACAAGACGAAAGTCTTTCTCTGGTCTGCATCCCCTTAACAATTGTATGTATTGAGCTGTACTGTACTGTACCCATTCTGCAATATGTTAATAACATTTTCAATCAATCAATCAATCAATGTTCTCTCTCTCTCTCTTATGTTTCTGCCGGTGGGTGCTCAAAGCAGTTAACAGATAAACCTTATGCAATAGCCATAGCCTACATGACTTGTTGCTATACGGATTTTTATGGAGTCAAACGCACACATTAAACGCATAAAGAACACTGCAGCATACCATACCAAAATACAGTCAATAATTAATAATCAACACATAGACCCACACAGCTACTAAATATAAAACATTTGTTTTTCACTCACCATTGACGTTACTTCTTTATGAGGAAAGTGTTACTCCTAGCTGTGTGCTTGATGAATTCATCTGTGATTGCATCCAGGTTCCCATTTCGTGACACATTCTTGTGACAGTTCAATACATCAACATGGTTATGTCTTGCTTGCCCCATTGTGGACCGCAGATACGTTTTAAGACGTGGCAGGCCTGAAAATGACCTTTCTGAACTGCAGGATGTTACAGCGACATTTCACTAGTTTGATGATCTCTGGCAACATGGTTCTCAGGTGCTCTTCCTTGATCGCCTTTCAGGAAGGCCACTACATCTTGAAAAGTAGCTAGGCAAACTCCTTGCCGTTTTGCTATGTCCATGCATATATCACAATGCAGTGTCAGCCTGACTTCATCAAAATCATTCCCATGGAACTGCACGATGCTTTTGCAGTCGTCCTTTCCGGTCACAAAATCCTCAACATCTTGCATGTGTTTGAATGCAGAAGGACTAAATCTGCAATCCAGGGATGTTGATGCTGTATCCATGACCTCAAAGTATTGCTGTCGGTACACTGCTTCTGGAGTTTGAAAGCTGTGTGGTGGCGCCAGTCGGCAGGGAATCTTTCTTTGTCTTGGCACAGTTGGACTCTCCAAGTTCAGTTCATGTGCTGCTGCGGTTGTGCTTTCCCAAAATGAGGCTGTCAGTTTATCGCGCTAATTAGATTAATTAATTACACAGCAAATTATCGCGTTATGAAAATGAACTCAAAAATCATTAATTAAATTTTTTTTTTTTATAAATACTTTCTTTCTTTTTTAATCTCATTCATTCCATAAGAACGCAGAATACACATTTACAAACTTTTTTTTAAATGACCCATTTGCATGTTCTTGGTATCTGATTCTAGGGACATCTATGGATCTCAGGGAATGTATTATGTATTGTATTTTATTTTTTGAATGTGAATAACACCATGCTAAAATTGACCATACCTGAAAAATCTAAGCAAATGAATAAAGGGAAGATGATTAAACAAAATTCTGCCATCCAGACACATGCAATTTGAAATATGATTATAGAATATAAAATAGCAGGCCTAAAATAGTTATGCGATTAAAATGTGATTAATTAGATTAATTAATTACAAATCCTGTAATTAATTAGATACTTTTTTTTAATCGCCTGACATCACTAATTGGAATCCTTCACGAAGACACGTTATGTCTTCTTTGAGCATGTCAACAATTTGTCTAGCTTTATGTAGGTGCAACTGGCTCTTTTTGAGTGCAGCATTGACTGTTTCCATGCACAAGAAGAATTTCAGCATAAGTTTCAACGAGAAAAACATGCAACATTTCTGCAGGTGCAATAGCAGACCCTCGGCTTTACTTCCTGCGTCACCTTTGTCGTTCAAACACAGGTCCTCGAGAAAGTCCATTAGCGCGCTGTAGTTGGAAGCAATGGATTGTAACGAGGCCGTTTTCACGGTCCAGGGCGTCAGGGCACAGAGGTCTCAAATAGGGATGTTCGATATTGGCTTTTTTACCCATATCCGATATACCGATATTGTCCAACTCTTAATTTCCGATACCGATAGCAACCGATATCGATATATGCAGGGTCCCCCCCCCCCCAAAAAACGGAATAATTCCAGGTAATTAACATTACATATCTGTTTAACACAACATTATGCATACTTTTGACAATAAATTAAATACGAATTTGTTCTTACTTGCTTGCCTGGGTAAATAAAGGTTAAATAAAAAATAAAAAGTAATTTTTTTAAACCGATACCAATCATTTCCGATATTACATTTGAATGCCAATATCGGTAGGCTGATATTATCGGACATCCCTAGTCTCAAAGCTTCTTTGCCCTGAAACTCTTGGAATCAGGTGAGTAGTTTTGGCAGATTTCTGATCAGTGTTATCATGTCACGAATAAGTATCATGAAGTTGCGACATGAGGGAATATTTTGGGTGACATCATGCACAACCAAATTCACGACATGTGTGGTGCAATGGATGTACAGTGCTCTGGGCTCCTGTTCCTACACGGAGCCCGTAGACCTGTTCAGGGCTGGACTGGGACCAAAAATCTGCCCTGGCATTTTTGGCCCAGACCAGCCCACCATAATCGGTCGGACACCACCCACCAGTACACCATCCTTGCGGTCCCCTTAAATATGCGTACCTACTGTACTATTCCCCCAAACCACTACAAAGCTCGGTAGTAAGTGCCATGGACAAGTGTACCAGTGCAAGTGGACCAGTGTACTCACTCACTCTTGGCTGAATATTGTTTTGGGTGGTGATGTGAATGAATGAATGAATGAATGAATGAATGAATGAATGAATGAATGAATGAATGAATGAATGAATGAATGAATGAATGAATGAATGAATGAATGAATGAAAACGTTTATTTTTGTAATTCTCCATATTCCTCCAAACAAATCACGATCTAGCTCCGTCAAACCAAACAACCATAGCACATATATATATATATATTTTTTTTTAATAAAAAAAAACATTAAAAAAAACAACAACAAAAAAAACATAAAAAAAAGAATTATAAACAAAAGGTCAAGAGCAATGTGTTTGGTTGGCAGACATGTCCAAAAAAGGAGTAGAGGGAAGCTAAGCTTATTGATCCCTACCCCCTTAATGTAAAAACATCTGCATCATCAGGCTCAGGATGGGCAAAGTAGTCTATAGCCTGTTCATCCCTGTCTCTCTCCTCCACAACCTGGCTTGATTAGACATAAGGAGAGAGAGATGATTACAATTAACACTTTGGTTGCCTTGGGTTAAATTCATGATATACCATAGGTTGCCGGCTCTATTTGTCTATGGAGAAGTACCCCTTCTTTGCATAGCTATAACTTTTTAAATTCTATTGCTACATTGCCATTATTAGGGCCCATTCAAAGTCCTATATGTATTGTTCATTGTGTAGCAACGTTAAACTTTTTCATTCACATATTCATAGTAAAGTATGGTCTAATGTATAAGTATGTTTTCATCTCTTTCTGCAGCTTTCTCCAGAACGTGATCTATAGCCCCAAATGCATTATATTGATGATGCAATACAGTTAACTAGAAGTTACTACACGTCATCTGATGTTGACCGGATGGGCTAGGGGGCGTTTATAATTCCGTGGGCAGCGTTATACCAATCATCTAATGTGGGTCAAATGTTGATAATAGCAGTTAGTATCGAAGACGGTAACGTTACACGCTAAAACTCACCCCAGTCTCCGCGCGCCGTTGGGCGATCATCGTAGAGTAGAAATCTTATCATTATGGGATGTAGATTTACCCGGTCCATCTCCAGCTTGTATAATGGTATATACGTCCAAATCATGTTGTTTATCGAGTTATTGGCAATCGATCACTGTGTATTGTGACAAGCTAGAATGCCGGGACCTATAGCGAGTGCCCGGAAGTAATACGGACGTCCAGCACAACCTCTATGCCACTTCCTGTTTAAGCGATTGCGCTGATCGGCCACCAGATGGCGCTCCTGAACCGCCAGAGAGCTCAGTGGGTCCTCCTGGTGGATCTCAGGCCAGCGGAGGGGACATATGAATCCGATCGCAGATTTTTGAAATATTGATATAAGGACGCTGTACAGCGTCCTCTGGCAACTTGAGCATGGCCGGCAATGACGTCTAAACACGTTTCATGGCAGCCAAAGTGTTAACTGGTACATTCTTGTCCAGAATTGTTGGAATTCCCTGACAAAGATGTGCAAAAAGCTGTACAATTTAAACAATACCATACTGGTAATGAGCAAATAGTTGTTTATTCAATGAATGCATGGAGCTGTTCCATCTTATTTCATTTGATACTAACTACTCAGTTCATACAGATTTCAAGTATTCAAATATCAATGATGAATATTGCATAAGGTTTACACAGTTAATAGATCACCTTCTTGTTTTATATGCATGTTCAGAGAGGAGTAATAGTTAGATCTTTGTATGTGATTTATATGGCAATTAAATCAATGGTGTGCTTGTTTGTTTGGGGAGTTTGACATAGAGTTAATGTGCCTACCATGTGAAGGTGCATGATCAATGGACATCACAAAAACTATTTGTGTAGGTGGAGACTAGAGCTACCACAGATAGTAATAAGTTATAAGAGTAAGTAATCCATACCATATATATCCTAATAGTTACCTTATTACCATACTTGGCTGAAAATAAACTTTGCTGCCTGTTGCGAATGTGTTTTTCACTGTAGGCTAATACATAAGTAGGCATACATTTGTGCAGTTGAGCAAAAATGTGCAGTTGAGTAGGCTTCGGTGGCCAGTGTCCTTTCAGCCGAACAGGATAATGAAATCTGCCTAAGAGGACATTTTTGGTCGTAAATTCGTTCGGGAATGAGACCCAGTGTTGAAAATCAGCCTATTCTCTACCGTTAACCATGAGAGTTGCCGGTGCATAGTTATAGTGTTTGTTCTCATGGAACAATGTAAGACTAACCTTGCAGCTCTGTTCTGGGCAGTTTGCAATTTCTTTAGTTGACCTTTGGATGCAGAGGACCATACTGGTGCACAATAATCTAGGTGACATAAAATTAAAGATTTCGCCACCTGTCCCACAATATATGTAGGGACATAAGAAAGACATTTCCTCACCATGGAGATACCACTCCCCATCTTATTCACTATGGTATCAATGTGTTCTGCCCATGACAGCTGGCTATCAATTATAATGCCCAGTAATTTTACTTTATTTACCTGTTCTATGGGTTCATCAGACACGTTCAAACTCATTTTTGGTATCGATGACAATTTATGACTCGAACCCAAGATAATTGATTTAGTTTTTGAGATGTTTAGTACCAACTTATTCCGTTTTATCTAGGGATGTCCGATATTATCGGCCTACCGATATTATCGGCCGATATCGGCATTAAAATGTGATATCGGAAAATATCGGTATCGGTTTTCAATTTTTATTTTTATTTTTTTTTACATTTCTATAACCTTTATTTACCCAGGCAAGCAAGTAAGAACAAATTCTGATTTGATTTATTGTCAAAAGTATGCATAATGTTGTGTTAATTCCACAACAAGAGATATGTAATGTTAATTACCTGAAATTATTAAATTGTTTGGGGGGGGAAACCCTGCATGTATCGGTATCGGTTGATATCGGTTGATATCGGTATCGGAAATTAAGAGTTGGACAATATCGGTATATCGGTATCAGTAAAAAAGCCAATATCGAGCATCCCTAGTTTTATCCAATCAAACACCATATTTAACTCAGCTGATAAAACATTGTCCAGTTCACTGACAGTTTTTGCAGCATAGTACAATGTGGAATCATCAGCATACATTTGTACAGTTGCTTTACACAGAACTGATGGTAAGTCGTTTGTGAAGATGGCGTATAGGAGTGGTCCAGGCAGCTCCCTTGCGAGACCCCGCAGTCTAAGACCTTAGAGTGAGACCAGCTGCCAGTGTAATAAACCCTTTGTGTCCTACTTGTGAGATAACTTTTCATAAATATGATGGCTGTTGGACAAAACCCATAGCATTCTAGTTTACCGATGAGCAGATCGTGGTCTATGACATCGAATGCAGCACTAAAATCAAGTAATACTGTCATCTTTGAGTTATCAATTTCCTTGAGCCAGTCATCTGTCATTACTGTAAGGGCAGAACAAGTGGAATGATTAGGTTTGTAAGCATGTTGAAAACTTGTGTTCAAGCCGTTACAGTCAAAGTAATCCTGTATTTGTGAGTGGACTATTCTCTCCATCAGTTTACTGAGAACTGGGAGAATAGCGATAGGTCTACTGTTCTTCCCAGTGAGTGCTAGTCTGCCATCTTTAGGTAAGGGAATAATTTGACCATCTTTCCAGACAGTGGGATAAACACCTTTCATTAAGCATGCATTTAATATATGACATATCGGACCATAAACATAGTCAGCTGCTAGACCAAGTACCTTACTATCTACATGTGCCAGCCCCCCTCTCAGTCATGTACCTGCACGACTGGCGGAGGGTACTTAGTACGATATGTGATTGGGCCAGCCCAGTGTCAGTCAGTACCAATGGGCCGCTGTCCCAGCCTAGTAGTGGGCCGGTCGTTGACAAAAAAAAATAAAAATAAATAAATATAATATATATATATATATATATATATATATATATATATATATATATATATATATATATATATATATATATATATATATATATATATATATTATAATTTTTTTTTTTTATAAAATCATGACGGCCCAAATATGCGTCGGCCCACCAGGCAAATGCCCGGTATACCAGATGGCCAGTCCAGGCTTGGACCTGTTTGAATACCAGTCGTAGCACTTCTCCTCTACATTTATTGATTGGCAGTGAGAATCTCACCGGAACGTCTTTTAACAGGTGAAAAAGTGCATCTGCTGTTGTTTTTGATGTCTCATAAAATCCAACAAAAAGTTCCTCTGGCTCCAAAATTTTCAGCCACAAAACGGAAGCAGATAGACACCTGCTCTTTGACCGCGATGTCGGCTGTCTCATCCATAATCACAGAGAAAAAAACACACAGCAGACTTTATTTCCACAATTAGCTTTCTCAGCACATCATGGGCCATACTTTCACTCATCTCGTTTAGGATATCATGAAATAGCCACTTGCTCTCCTTACGAGCCAGCCATGACTGTAACTCTGGGATATCTTGAGCATGCAAGTTTACTGTAGCAACTGGATCAAATTGGACTACTGGTCTGTTTTTCCTCGAATGGTCAATCCCTGACATGAAAGATATTGGATGGAGGATAGAATACCCAACAAATCTATTCTCGCATTAGCCATCTGCTTTTGTTTACCGACAGAAATAGAAGCGGCAACATTAACACCTGCATTAGCAGTGGCAACAATGCTAACAGCAGCTCAATGCAGATTTGACTTTTGGTGGAATCGGAATCGTTCTAGTGCTTTAGCCCAGCTGGAAAAGCCATCTCGTACAAAAGCTTTCACGGGGCAGTGGCACCCATGTTTTTAGCGGTATGGCAAACCTCACAAAATACCTTGTTCATGGGCTATCCACGGGAATTGTACTTTCCAGCTAGCTTGATAAGTTCACCCCGTCTTTTGTCCATCTTCGCTGCTCCGGCTGTCGTTAGCTTCTTTGTTACTAGTTGACTGGGCACTGCTGGGGGCACTGGTGGAACTGTAAGTCACACTGGTGGAACTGTAAGACACACTGGTGGAACTGCAAGTCGCATTGGTGGAAATTGTAACATTGCTTGATGTTTTAGTTTTTTTTTTATCACAAATTTGTCCAGCACCTGCCCCTCTAAAGGTCTCTGCACGGCCCTGATAATATATTTATATATATATATAATTTATCTTTCTAAAAAAAGTGAATGCTGTTGTTTTTGTCCCCTAGATAAGCAAGTGAGTTCATTTCACATGTTCCTTCCTTTTCGCCTCTCATACTGTCAGTTTCACCATCTCCGGTTGTAAACAATGAGGCCCCCGGAGCCGCAGTAACCGGGGAGTGCGTGAAGACGAGCGGCGCTAGCCCTCTGTGAGGCGTAAACCATCCCTAATCCTTCTGTCTCTTGTCAGCTTTTATTAACGCTGCGCTGACACGCGCCTCCCACCGCAACTCTGCTCTACCTTTTCCTCTCCTTCCGCCTCTAATTTACGAGCATGCACCGCATCGTGCCCCGCACCCTCCCTCACGGCCCTAGCGGTCGCATTGTGATCGGGCTCATATGCTCCGCATAACGCGGGATGCTGGAGCCGCGCACCCTCTCTGACAGTCTGAGCTATGCGAGGCAGATGGCGAAGGCACTTAAATTGAGGCTCAGGTGTACACAGACACACACTATCAGGCATTTGAGCAAGGCACTGTGTATAGGCACACTATGATCCCCAGTCACATACAAATTATTCATCGTAGAGGTTTTGCCCTGCAGCCAATTTGGAAAATCCAATACTGTCGAACACTATTTCCTTTCCGTCCAATTATTTATTATTTATTATGTACTCCTGTCAACAGAGGAGCCATGAGAATGTTTTTTAGTGCCGACTTAGCTCACTCCTTGGTTCAGTCTATTTGAAACTGGAAAACTTCATAGTTGAAAGCCTTATTTAACATTCTAAGCAGGGGGCACTATATTAAGAATTATATATTAGACTGTATATCAAGAACATTGCTTTGAAGAAGAATTCTGAGTTGGTTGGGTTTTTTCCCCCCTCAATGGATTTATTTGGAGTTACAGCACATTCTGAACTGACCTGGCAGCACCATCTGTCCAGTTTGTAATTGACTGTACAAAGTATTTTGGCAACATCTTTTGGATATTGATTTTACTATGAGTGCCGGCTGCAGTCAGGAGTACATTTCCTGTGAAAACCTCCCAACACATTACAGAGAGTCCGAGAGCAGCTTTTGGGGGAGAAATCCCCCCAAAAACGTACACTTGAAAGAGTTAATCAATGGACCTGTTTGGGTAGTTGTCTCATTTTGACAGAGTATGCTAGGACATTTGAAGAGAGAACCATGTTGATTCATTTTGACAGAGTATGCTAGGACGTTTGAAGAAAGAGCCATGTTGATTCATTTTGACAGAGTATGCTAGGTCGTTTGAAGAGAGAACCGTGTTGATTCATTTTGACAGAGTATGCTAGGACGTTTGAAGAGAGAACCATGTTGATTAATTTTGACAGAGTATGCTAGGACGTTTGAAGAGAGAACAGTGTTGGTTAATTTTGACAGAGTATGCTAGGACGTTTGAAGAGAGAACCATGTTGATTCATTTTGACAGAGTATGCTAGGACGTTTGAAGAGAGAACCATGTTGATTCATTTTGACGGAGTATGCTAGGACGTTTGAAGAGAGAACAGTGTTGGTTAATTTTGACAGTATGCTAGGACGTTAACAGTGTTGGTTCATTTTGACAGACTATGCTAGGACGTTTTGAAAAGAGAGCAGTGTTGGTTCATTTTGACAGTATGCTAGGACATTTTGAAGAGAGAGCAGTGTTGGTTCATTTTCACCAGTCCCTGTGCCATGGGCGGGCATTAGGGGGCCGGGCCCGCCCACTGAGTCAGCTGTGCCCACCCTGGTAAAAAAATAAAAAGGTCAACTATCCAAATCCTTAGTCGGGGACAGCCCTAGTGGGCACTGATGTCAACAACAACACTACTGAAGCTAGCACGGCACTCTGTGAGAATTCGTTTTCTACCCTCAAGAACGTCTTTACAGAACATCGCCTTAGTATGCTTCATGGAC
>NW_028174862.1:70000-72500 GCF_963971535.1 Notolepis coatsorum
CGCACCCCAGTTAGGACAGGCGAAACCCGCCCAATCTTTCGCCGTCGACTAAAGACGCACTTCTTCAACCATTATCTGAAAATAAATAAATAAATAATAATAAAATCTAACCCTAACTAACCTTACTGTCATGCACTTGTCCTAATAAACTAACCTACGCTGTAGCACTCAACACTTTGATGAACATTGTTACTCAGCTGATAGAGTTGTGCCCTTCCTGATGACTTGTCGTACAGAACTTGTAAGTCGCTTTGGATAAAAGCGTCAGCTAAATGACTAAATGTAAATGTAAATGTTGTTGTGAGGACGTGTTGTTGTGAGGACATGTTATTGTGAGGACATGTTGTTGTGAGGACATGTTGTGAGTACCAAACCAAGATATTGTCTTAATAAATCCACAGAATATGATTTGTAGGCATCTCTGCAACACCAACATACTTAATCTAGAATAGTATTTTGACACGTTTCAACTTTACCAAATATTGCAGCCTCTCATTTGGATATTCATAGTCATATTGCAAATTAGATAAAAATGTTGTGCAGCCCGACAATTTAATATTATGTGAATTGCTTTTAGGTACTGGAGCAGAACGACTTGAGGATGTAGCAGATCAAGTTAAATAGCCGTTGACCCTTCAAGGTTCAAGCATCCCTAGTTACGGTGCTTCTAAATATCGGTCCTTTGTTACTTGCAGTTGAATGGGGCACCGATGATATATAATGGATAGAGAGTGCAGCTGGTTGGTTGACTCCAATCCAGTGTGTTCAATTCAATCAGCTGATTGCAATCAAGTAACAAGTTAATTTGACATCCCAATTGTAATTTCTCATAATTTTCTTGGGTCTGTTTGTATAGATAGAAACAATTTAAATAACCCTGATTCATAGTGGACGTCAGGCTTTCTATTATCTGGTCATTAATTTGTGCGTGGGCCAAACCGGCCAAGGTTGCCTGCTTGATCCCAAGAGTGTGCCACCAGAGAGAGAGGAGAGAGAAATGAGACTTCACAGTTCAGCACCTTGGACAGTGCCAGCTGACAGGGACTCTGCAGACTGAGGCCTGTGGTTGAGGTGATCCAGGCAGCACTGCTAGCTGTCCATTCAGCACCAGGGAGAAGCTCCCAGGGAGTCTGTGTCAGCCGGCGCTGTCCGAGGTTCTGAACAAATGAGTGCTAGGCCAGTGGACACTGGACACTCATTATATTAACGGCAGCCCCACTCTGACCTTAAAAAAAAAAGTTATAAATGAAATATATATATATGAATATATGAATATATTATATATATATTAGTGCTGTCAATAGATAACAATTTTTTTACTAATTAATCTCACAATTTTCTGTAATTAATCTAGATTAATCTAGATAAAAAATAGCATTTTTTGACATAAGACCGAAGCTTGTAACATATATTTACTTGAGTAAAATCATGGAATTAATGTAAAATCAACACAAAGAAAGTATATTTAGATTCAAATACTATTTTAATAGTAATATAAATCATATTAACAACAAAAATGTGTTCTATCTTCATGTCAAATGATTTTCAAAAAGTTGCATGAGTCGATGCAAAAAAAGAACAAGCTAATTATAGTGCTGAAAGTTCAGAACGTTGAAGATTTTTCACTCCATAGAATAATAATTCATTTTAATGTTTTAATTAATTTAAATTAATCTCCAAAGTTAAAGCATTAATTTGACAGCCCTAATATATATATAAGCTCCACTGAAAACCGTGGATAATGAGCTGTGTTGATGGCATTGTGCCATATTGGTTGGAAATGCATGACACATCGTGAGAATACTATGAATTGAATGGAGCTTTGCATAAGCTCAGGCAGGACACGGTAGTCAGGCTTCGCCAAGCAGCTATCAGCTGATCAGACACGCATCCAGTCATAAACAAGCCCACTCCAACCTATGCCTGTATTAAACCCATCTCATCATCTAGATGTGTTCTCTCCTCAAGTGTACCATGTTGGCAGTGTCATATCATTAGAGGCTGTGTTATTTTATTTTATTTGTTTTCTATCTTTCATATGCACATGTCCAGAGTTAATTATATTGATTTGTTATATTGTTTACACTGCTTTTTTACTACATGCACCTCCCCTCCCCCTCCCCCATGCTGCTCTGATGCCTGAATTTCCCCAAGGGGATAAATAAAGTAATATATTATATTATCTTATCTCATCTTATGGACATTGGGTACTGGGTTAATAAGTGCAGGATATTAATACCTCCTTGTGTTGATCAGGTAATGACAATAATTCCATCCACTGACCTGAACCCCTTGTGGTTGAGCTGATGGAAGATCTACTATGCATTTCAACTTTGTGATGGTGGTGGTGGTGATGGGGATAGGGGTGGGGGTATACCTTGGTACAAACCATTTGCTGTAATACATCTTTATGACAAGTGTGTTGCTGACTGAAATGTAATTTTACCCAGGAAGGAACATGGATATTTTGGCAGCAGAACATAGCGAACAACTCAAGCGG
>NW_028174862.1:75939-88439 GCF_963971535.1 Notolepis coatsorum
ACAGGACCGGTGGCACTCACCTCTGTGGTCATGAAATGTTTCGAGAGGCTGGTCAAGGACCACATTTGTGCCTCCCTCCCAGTGATATGGACCCTATGCAATTTGCCTACAGGACAAACAGGTCCACCGACAACGCGGTCTCCCAGGTACTGCACAGCACCCTCTCGCACCTTGACCGTCAGAAGGGGGGCTATGTGAGACTGTTGTTCATTGACTACAGCTCAGCGTTCAACACCATAGTCCCCACCAGACTGGTGGGCAAGCTGATCGAGCTAGGTCTGAGCTCCGCCCTGAGCGCCTGGGTACTGGACCTTTCTGAGCGAAAGACCCCAGGCGGTCAGGGTGGGGGGTCAGACCTCCAACACCATCACCCTGAGCATCGGGTCCCCCCAGGGCTGTGTTCTGAGCCCCTGCTGTACTCATTCTACACACACGACTGTGTGGCCAAGTTCACCTCTAACTCCATAGTGAAGTTCGCAGACGACACGGTGGTGGTGGGGCTGATCTCGGACAATGACGAGAAGGCCTACAGGGAGGAGGTTGAGGTACTGGAACGCTGGTGCCAGGACAACAGCCTGCTCCTGAACATTGGTAAAACCAAGGAGCTGATCGTGGATTATAGGAGAGGACAGCAAGAGACGCACACACCACTGATGATTAACGGGGCCACCGTGGACAGGTGTGAGCAGCTTTAAGTACCTGGGGGTCCACATCTCAGAGGACCTGACATGGTCAACACACATAGACACAGTAGTAAAGAAGGCGAAACAGCGCCTCTACCACCTGAGACAGTTAAGGAAGTTCAGAGTATCGGGGAAGATACTCTAGTCCTTCTACTCAGGAGCTGTAGAGAGCATCCTGACCGGAAACATCACTGCCTGGTATGGAAACAGCACGGCACAGGACAAGAAGGCCCTACAGAGAGTGGTGCGCTCAGCCGAGCATACCACGGGTATTGCACTACCCCCCCTGCAGGTTCTATACAACAAGAGGTGCAAATCCAGAGCCTGCAGGATAATGAAAGACCCTCACCACCCCAATAACAGCCTGTTTCAGTTGCTGAGGTCAGGCAGACGCCTGCGAACCCCAGCTACTAGGACAGAGCGGCTGAGGCTCAGCTTCTTCCCCCAGGCCATCAGAGCAATGAACAATGAACATTGAGTGCTCAGAACATTGAACTATCCACACACAAGCACACATGAACACACACGAGCAGCCACTTAACACTTTAACATGAGCGGGCACACACTCATGTCGCACACACGCACACTTATGGCCAAAGGAAAGGACACTTTAAATTAGAATAACAGGAACAGTGTATTGCACTACCAAAGCTAACTAGCATGTCCCATATGCTCTGTAAATAACTATGTACAGATACCGAGATGTCACTCCATGTTACCTGTTACCTGTTTACTGCACAATGTTGTTTTTTCATTTTTGATTCTATTATATGTTGTACCACTGTATTGCACATCGTTGCGGGCAAGACCACCCGCATTTCATTGTATACCTTTATGCCGTGACAATTAAAACTCTTGACTTGACTTGACTTGACTTGTTACCCCGTTTCCAACGTTAAGTCGAGTTCATTCATACTACACTAGTATACGTATGATCAATCCAATAATGAACACATATATATATATCTTGTCATTTTAAACAAGTTACCATTCATTCATTCATCCATTATGCGTCACCCGTGGTGAAATTAAATGTTATAGTTCAACAACAACACGCTGTGTTGAGAGAGCGAGAGAGAGAGCGAGAGAGAGAGAGCGAGAGAGAGAGCGAGAGAGAGAGAGCGAGAGAGAGAGAGGAGAGAGAGAGAGAGAGAGAGAGAGAGAGAGAGTGAGAGAGAGAGAGAGAGAGAGAGAGAGAGAGAGAGAGAGAGAGAGAGAGAGAGAGAGAGAGAGAGAGAGAGAGACCGCATTAACTCACTTTGTTTTAGTTGCAACGTGGTCCAGGAGGGCTTTATAAAGTGTATATGGTCCACTGTCCCACAGTCCCAGACTGTTGATGTTATATCCACTGTCCCAGACTGCATCCAGCTAGCCAAATAGCTTCTTGTTAGGCAAGTTAGGCACCACAACACAAGTACTGTGATGAGCTGTGGTCTTTGCCCATTTCCACGTCGAACAGCCTGCAAACTACCTGGCGTTCTATCGCCCTGCTCTAAGACAAAACTCTAACCTTAACCAACTTTGAAAGAGTGCCTAAGCTTAACCGTCGAAAGAACTTGCCGTCATGCTCTAAGACAAACTCTAACCTTAACCAACTTCGAAGAGTAACTAAGCCTAACCAGTGTAGAAACTGGCGTCGGGCCAATCAGAGAGCGTCTCCGAGAAATGCGGCTACGGAAAGTATAGACGCTGCTTGCTTAGATGATATAGATCGCTTGAAAAACGCGCCCGGGCTTCCATCATATTACATCATATTTCAACGCACAGTGCGTTACGTGTGTTGACCTATTTGATTGGCTGCGATAATACAGCGATGAAACCAGTGCACGCCCTGCCGTGCGCGATATGTCTTGCCCTGGCTAGTGACTTCCTGAATGAAAAACTATCATTTATTATTTGATATATTAACGTTATATTGTGCATTGGAAACACAAACATACTTAAAATGAGTAAATATTATTCATTTTAAACATGTTTATTTTATTCTAGGGCTATAAAAAAAAAAAAAAAAAAAAACAGGGAGGGCGGCGCTCTAGCGGCCCACTATGGACGAACCACCACTGCCTGAGAGGGAGGTTTGCCCTGGGTGGGAGGTTCAAAGGGTCAACGTGGGTATAAAACAGGAGTGAAGACTGTCCAAGTTTTAAACTGTGGATACCAAACAGAGAAGGTAAAGACGACTTTGAACTGTTTGAACAGTAATCCAGAACTATTTTATTGCACTGTAAAATATATATATTTTTTAATCTATTCTATTCTGCAATTTTATTGCACTGCACTATTGCACTGTTTTACTGTCTATTCTATCTTACTCTTTTTATTATTGTCTATTTAAAACTGAATCAAACCCATAAACAAGGTGGCCTGTTGGGATGTTAGATCCTAATGTAAAAAACTGTGATTTTTATATGTCTGCACTTTATGTGGTCATTTTATGCCTGTCTTTTTTCTGTTGTGAAGCACTTTGAGCTGCACAAATTTGTATTACTATTATTATTATTATTATTATTATTATTATTATTATTATTATTATTATTATTATTATTATTATTATTATTATTATTATTATTATTATTATTATTATTATTATTATTATTATTATTATTAATTATTATTATTATTATTATTATTATTATTATTATTATTATTTATTATTATTATTATTATTATTATTATTATTATTATTATTATTATTATTATTATTATTATTATTATTATTATTATTATTATTAAGTTGTAAGGTGCTTTGGATAAAAGCGCTATATAGAAAATGCAGGCCATCCATAATTAAATCAGTCTGCATTAGCTTCTCTATGCTTCACGTTAAGAGGAGAACTACGCCCAATTTTAATAATTCATACAGTACAAAAACATCAGTGAAAACAAACAACTCCAAGCGCCAAGTCCACACAGTGATAGAAACCCATGAAGCCTGGAGCTCCAGAAACAGTGAATAGGAAAATAATGGTGAAGGTGACACCGAGAACACCCAGGGGAACGCTTTAAATATTATGGGAAAATGTTCTGTGTCAGAACTGAGAACACTATTATACTGAAGCATAAAAACTCATGTGTGTATTAACAAGGAAATAAAACAAAGCGGGGCTCGCAACTCACTTGTTGTTCCAACGTGTTTTAATTGACAAAAAGGCAGTAGATACGACGTTTCGACCGACCTTTTCCGGTCTTCTTCAAGCTTTGGCTCAGCACCAAGAAACGGAGGATGTGCGTTATATATTTTTTTCTGAATGTATTAACAAGGAAACCTCAGGCTCTCTGTGAGTCCACTCAATGAGTCTCCCGTTCAGAGTCAACAGAGCAGCTCCACGCGTACATACCTGATGCCATCACAGGCTTAGTTTGCTCTGGTTTCTGCTTTGGGAGAGAGTATCGTGTTCACTTTCCTAGGCCGTGTGCGTGTGTAACAGAGTTGGAGAAGTATGTTGAAGTAAGCCTGAGGTCTGGGGTTTATAAAAATCTGCTGTTTTCTCTGCGCATTGCATCGAGAACCAGATGATTTATTTATGATTTATTTGAGCTGCTAAATAGTTCAAGCATTGATAGACTCTCTACACAGCACTTGCAAATAGTGTCAAGCAATTCCTGAAGTGCTTCAATACCAAGTGGCCACATACCTGATGCCTGCCTCAAAGTAACTCATCACACTGGCTGCCAAGTGCCTTTGATGCATGTGTCCGTTCAATACGCTTTCACTTTCACAATAGCAGGAGAGGTTTTGCCCAGGAGCATCAATCTCCTGACTTGGTATTTTCATGCAATCAATAAACAGTATATGTTGCATACAAGCTGTGCATGTGCAAACAGCAATTATATTTATTTATCTAAAAAAATAAGAGAGAGAGAGAGAGAGAGAGAGAGAGAGAGAGAGAGAGAGAGAGAGAGAGAGAGAGATAGAGAGAGAGAGAGAGAGAGAGAGAGAGAAGAGAGAGAGAGAGAGAGAGAGAGAGGAGAGAGAGAGAGAGAGAGAGAGAGAGAGAGAGAGAGAGAGAGAGAGAGTGAGAGAGAGAGAGAGAGAGAGAGAGAATGGGGTACATTCTCTAGGAAAATAAATGGCAGGTGGGGTTAAGCTAAGTGCGGATTGTTCCTTACACACCGCTGAATGATTGCTGATGTTGTCGCTGCCGCTTGAGTTGTTCGCTATGTTCTGCTGCAAAATATCCATGTTCCTTCCTGGGTAAAATTACATTTCAGTCAGCAACACACTTGTCATAAAGATGTATTACAGCAAATGGTTTGTACCAAGGTATACCCCCACCCCTATCCCCATCACCACCACCACCATCACAAAGTTGAAATGCATAGTAGATCTTCCATCAGCTCAACCCCAAGGGGTTCAGGTCAGTGGATGGAATTATTGTCATTACTTGATCAACACAAGGAGGTATTAATATCCTGCACTTATTAACCCAGTACCCAATGTCCATAAGATGAGATAAGATAATATAATATATTACTTTATTTATCCCCTTGGGGAAATTCAGGCATCAGAGCAGCATGGGGGAGGGGGAGGGGAGGTGCAGGTAGTAAAAAAGCAGTGTAAACAATATAACAAATCAATATAATTAACTCTGGACATGTGCATATGAAAGATAGAAAACAAATAAAATAAAAGAACACAGCCTCTAATGATATGACACTGCCAACATGGTACACTTGAGGAGAGAACACATCTAGATGATGAGATGGGTTTAATACAGGCATAGGTTGGAGTGGGCTTGTTTATGAACTGGATGCGTGTCTGATCAGCTGATAGCTGCTTGGCGAAGCCTGACTACCGTGTCCTGCCTGAGCTTATGCAAAGCTCCATTCAATTCATAGTATTCTCACGATGTGTCATGCATTTCCAACCAATATGGCACAATGCCATCAACACAGCTCATTATCCACGGTTTTCAGTGGAGCTTATATATATATTAGGGCTGTCAAATTAATGCTTTAACTTTGGAGATTAATTTAAATTAATTAAAACTAGGGCTGTCAGTTTATCGCGTTAATTAGATAAATTAATTACACAGCAAATTATCGCGTTATGAAAATTGACGCAAAATTAATTACAGCCGACCTATATTTACTTTAGACAAGTGGCAAATCGGTGCGCTTTTATTTTGAAATCCACGCTTGAGTTGGGCGTATTAAACTTGGCCCATTGAATGACCCGTAGCCTACTTGATCGTCACTTCACACATGCGTCGTCTATCAAACAAAACAAACACACAAAGGAATTAGCTCAGCTGGAACAAGATGTCAGCATCACCCGAGGCGATACTCCTGGGACCTATGAACGGCAAGTTCAATTTCAAAAAGAATATAGATGGGACAGTAAACAAGACCATTGTAATATGTAGCTTATGTCAAAAAGAATTTGCGTATCACCGAAGCTGCTCTAGTCTAACGTATCACATGAACGCTAAACATGTCCAGGCAAGTTGTTCGAGCAGCTCCAGTGTAGCTAACGTTAGCTCCAGAGCAACTCGCACGCTTCGTCAAACCACTCTTGGAGAATTACCATTAGGCAAACGGTTGAGTAAATCCACCACAGACAAACTAACCAACAGCGTCGCGAAGTGGATAGCAAAATATTGTAGGCCAATAGCTATAGTGGAAGATAAGGGTTTAGCGGAGTCATTTCGAATAGCGTCGTCTGACCCAAATTACAAGCTACCCTCGAGAGCTACAGTGATGAAAAGGATCCACAACATGTATGACACAGAGAGGGAGGCGAGGGAAGAAGTGTTGGCACGGGCTGGCCCAATGGCCCTAACGGGTGATCACTGGACGTCGGTGGGCAATCATAATTATTTGGGTGTCACAGTGCACTTGATCGATACTGAGTGGAAACTGCAATCATTTGCATTAACGGTGACCAAAACTGTGGGCCGCCATTTCGCCGATGCGTGTGCTGAACAGTTCAACACCGTAATAGAGGAGTGGAATATAAAAGATAAAGTCACATCTATTGGGACTGATTCCGCCCGTAATATGATAGCAGCAGCGCGCTATATGCCGTTCCAGCACATGCCATGTGCTGCACACGTGCTGCAAAGAACCATCACAGTCTCCCTTGAGGACAGAAGCCTTGACACCACCCTGGCAAAGTGCCGCAAGATTGTAGGCCACTTCAAGCACAGCCCTGCCAGTACAGAAGAACTGCAGCAGCAGCAGACTGCCCTCGGACAAGCAAAAGAGCCCATGATACAAGATGTATCCACAAGGTGAGACTGTTTAACTACCTGTTGTATGCTTAGGGTAAATTTAGTGTGTGTGTGTGTTTATTTCTTTGTATTCTGTACAATTGCATCATGCTGCATTAACAACCCCCAGTGGGACTAATAGTTATTTTATTGAATTGGAAGGTGGAATTCGACACTGGCCATGATCTCACGGTACCTGAGGAACCAGGAGGCTGTGACTGCCACTTTGGCCCAACAGAACCACAAGCTGTCCATGCTGACCCCCACAGAGTGTGACAAACTGAAGAAGCTGGAGCTTGTACTTGAGCCCTGCAGGTAAGTGTCTCTCCCTCTCTCTCTCCCCCCATACACCCCCCTCCTCTCTCTCTCTCCCCCATACACACACCTCACACCCCACTCTCTCTCTCCCATACACACACCTCACCCCCCAATCTCCCCCATACACACACCTATCTCTCTCCCATACACACACCTCACCCCCCCCTCTCTCCCCCATACACACACCTATCTCTCCCATACACACACCTCACCCCCCCTCTCTCCCCCATACACACACCTATCTCTCTCCCATACACACACCTCACCCCCCCCCTCTCTCCCCCATACACACACCTATCTCTCCCATACACACACCTCACCCCCCCCTCTCTCCCCCATACACACACATATCTCTCTCCCATACACACACCTCACCCCCCCTCTCTCCCCCATACACACACCTATCTCCCTCTCATACACACACCTTCACCTCTTTCTCTCTCGCTCTCTTGTTTCACTGCAGGTATGTGACTGAGCTCCTTGGAGGGGAAACCTACGTCTCATGCTCTGTGGTGCTCCCCGCACTCTGCCACCTAAACCGCATCATGGACCTCAACGAGGAGGATCCGGGCTACATGGTAAAGTTCAAGGCCAGCTTCACGAAGGACCTGGACGCACGCAAAGCGACCCTCAACAACAGATGGCTGAAGCTGGCTACAGCCCTCGACCCGCGATTCAAGGACTTGAAGAGCGTACCAAAGGACGAGAGGGATGAGGTGTGTGTGTGAATGAGAAGACCAGTGTTAAGTCCTTAGGCTGTCATGAAAAGTCCTATGCAACTAATTAATTGTCCCTCTTATTAGGTGTGGACCTGGCTTAAAGAGATGCTGCCAGGACCAGAAGCAGACAAAGCTGCTCCACAAGCCACAGAGGACGAGCCACCAGCGAAGAGGACCCTCCTCCTGCTGTCTTCAGACTCTGATTCAGATGAAGTCAGGGTACTGTCAGGACAATTAGACCTCTACAAAGCTGAGCCCAGCATCGGAATGAATGACTGTCCACTGGAGTGGTGGGCAGCTCACGCAAAAGCCTATGGACAGCTGTCTCCTCTTGCTCGCAAATATCTGGCTACTCCTGCTACCTCTGTGCCATGTGAGAGGCTATTTTCACTTGCAGGTCACATAGTCCAAAAGAAGAGGGCAGCCTTACTCTCAGACAATGTAAACAAGCTTGTTTGTCTTAGCAATTGGCTCAAGGAATAGATTTGTCATGCATACAGTAGACCCTGCACTAGACCCTGCACTAGACCCTGCAGTCATGCCCCAGACCCTGTAGTAGACCCTGTAGTCATGCCCCCAGAAACTGTAGTAGACCCTGTAGTCATGCCCCCAGACACTGTAGTAGACCCTGTAGTCATGCCCCCAGACACTGTAGTAGACCCTGTAGTCATGCCCCCAGACACTGTAGTAGACCATGCCCCCAGACACTGTACTAGACCCTGTAGTCATGCCCCCAGACACTGTACTAGACCCTGTAGTCATGCCCCCAGACACTGTACTAGACCCTGTAGTCATGCCCCCAGACACTGTACTAGACCCTGTAGTCATGCCCCCAGACACTGTAGTAGACCCTGTAGTCATGCCCCCAGACACTGTACTAGACCCTGTAGTCATGCCCCCAGACACTGTAGTAGACACTGTACTAGACCCTGTAGTCATGCCCCCAGACACTGTAGTAGACACTGTACTAGACCCTGTAGTCATGCCCCCAGACACTGTAGTAGACACTGTACTAGACCCTGTAGTCATGCCCCCAGACACTGTAGTAGACACTGTACTAGACCCTGTAGTCATGCCCCTAGACCCTGTAGTCATGCCCCCAGACACTGTACTAGACCCTGTAGTCATGCCCCCAGACACTGTACTAGACCCTGTAGTCATGCCCCCAGACACTGTAGTAGACCCTGTAGTCATGCCCCCAGACACTGTAGTAGACACTGTACTAGACCCTGTAGTCAGTATATTAATATTTGAATAGTCATATTTGGCACTATATCGTCGAGTTGGACGTAGTCTATTAAGCTAATAATAGTCTGTTAATATATAGTGCTTCGTGCGGTGAGAATACTACCGTAGTCAGTACCCCATCGTTTCGGGCAGAGAACTGGCTGCTTATCCAGGGTGGTTGACCCCACGTGAAGCTGCACCCGAGGAGCCCCAGAGCCGACGAGCGAGTGGACCTGTATACCGGATTATTCTGCCGACGACAGCCCGCCTTCCCAGGCACGGATTATGCTTTGTATACTTTGATTATTCCATGGATAAAGACCCCCGACACTGTAGTAGACACTGTACTAGACCCTGTAGTCATGCCCCCAGACACTGTACTAGACACTGTACTAGACCCTGTAGTCATGCCCCCAGACACTAGCTTGCTGTGGGCTGTTTTGATTTTTGAGGATACTGTAGCTTAGTGTAAACTGTTATTGGCTGTATCAGCAACAAATGTTACCTTATTGAGAGGTATGTTTTCATTCATTTTATTTTATTCAATTTAATAAAATTGATTTCTAAAGCATTCTTCACTTGCAGGTCACATAGTCCAAAAGAAGAGGGCAGCCTTACACACAGACAATGTAAACAAGCTGAAGCTTGTTTGTCTTAGCAATTGGCTCAAGGAATAGATGTCATGCATACAGTAGACCCTGTAGTAAACCCTGCACTAGACCCTGATTTTTGAGGATACTGTAGCTTAGTGTAAACTGTTATTGGCTGTATCGGCAACAAATGTTACCTTATTGAGAGGTATGTTTTCATTCATTTTATTTATTTATTTATTCAATTTAATAGAATTGATTTCTAAAGCATTCTTCACTTGCAGGTCACATAGTCCAAAAGAAGAGGGCAGCCTTACACTCAGACAATGTAAACAAGCTGAGGAATAGATGTCATGCATACAGTAGACCCTGTAGTAGACCCTGCACTAGATCCTGCAGTAGACCCTGCAGTAGACCCTGATTTGAGGATACTGTAGCTTAGTGTAAACTGTTAGCTGTATCAGCAACAAATGTTACCTTATTGAGAGGTATGTTTTCATTTTATTTATTTTATTTATTTAATAAAATTGATTTCTAAAGCATTCTTCTTGGTGTATTTAATTGATCAGTCACCTGCTACAATAATGTAATGTCCTTGAATTTTAAATATTTATATGAATATGAAATATAAATATGCGATTAAAATGCGATTAATTAGATTAATTAATTACAAAACCTGTAATTAATTAGATTAAAAATTTTAATCGCCTGACAGCACTAATTAAAACATTAAAATTAATTAATCTAGATTATTCTATGGAGTGAAAAATCTTCAACGTTCTGAACTTTCAGCACTATAATTTGCTTGTTCTTTTTTTGCATCGACTCATGCAACTTTTTGAAAATCATTTCACATGAAGATAGAACACATTTTTGTTGTTAATATGATTTATATTACTATTAAAATAGTATTTGAATTAATATACTTTCTTTGTGTTGATTTTACATTAATTCCATGATTTTACTCAAGTAAATATCTGTTACAAGCTTCGGTCTTATGTCAAAAAATGCTATTTTTAATCTAGATTAATTACAGAAAATTGTGAGATTAATTAGTAAAAAAAAAAATATCTATTGACAGCACTAATATATATATAATATATTCATATATTCATATATATATATTTCATTTATAACTTTTTTTTTAAGGTCAGAGTGGGGCTGCCGTTAATATAATGAGTGTCCAGTGTCCACTGGCCTAGCACTCATTTGTTCAGCACCTCGGACAGCGCCGGCTGACACAGACTCCCTGGGAGCTTCTCCCTGGTGCTGAATGGACAGCTAGCTGTGCTGCCTAGATCACCTCAACCACAGGCCTCACTGCAGAGTCCCTGTCAGCTGGCACTGTCCAAGGTGCTGAACTGTGAAGTCTCATTTCTCTCTCCTCTCTCTCTGGTGGCACACTCTTGGGATCAAGCAGGCAACCTTGGCCGGTTTGGCCCACGCACAAATTAATGACCAGATAATAGAAAGCCTGACGTCCACTATGAATCAGGGTTATTTAAATTGTTTCTATCTATACAAACAGACCCAAGAAAATTATGAGAAATTACAATTGGGATGTCAAATTAACTTGTTACTTGATTGCAATCAGCTGATTGAATTGAACACACTGGATTGGAGTCAACCAACCAGCTGCACTCTCTATCCATTATATATCATCGGTGCCCCATTCAACTGCAAGTAACAAAGGACCGATATTTAGAAGCACCGTAACTAGGGATGCTTGAACCTTGAAGGGTCAAAGGCTATTTAAGTTGATCTGCTACATCCTCAAGTCGTTCTGCTCCAGTACCAATTCACATAATATTAAATTGTCGGGCTGCACAACATTTTTATCTAATTTGCAATATGACTATGAATGAAGTGCAATATCCAAATGAGAGGCTGCAATATTTGGTAAAGTTGAAATGTGTCAAAATACTATTCTAGATTAAGTATGTTGGTGTTGCAGAGATGCCTACAAATCATATTCTGTGGATTTATTAAGACAATATCTTGGTTTGGTACTCACAACATGTCCTCACAACAACATGTCCTCACAATAACATGTCCTCACAACAACACGTCCTCACAACAACATTTACATTTACATTTTGTCATTTAGCTGACGCTTTTATCCAAAGCGACTTACAAGTTCTGTACGACAAGTCATCAGGAAGGGCACAACTCTATCAGCTGAGTAACAATGTTCATCAAAGTGTTGAGTGCTACAGTGTAGGTTAGTTTATTAGGACAAGTGCATGACAGTAAGGTTAGTTAGGGTTAGATTTTATTATTATTTATTTATTTATTTTCAGATAATGGTTGAAGAAGTGCGTCTTTAGTCGACGGCGAAAGATTGGATGGGTTTCGCCTGTCCTAACTAGGGTGCATAGTTCATTCCACCATTGTGGGGCAAGGCCTGAGAAAAGGCAGGTTCTGCTTGATGACCCTCCCGGAGCTCGGATAGGAGTGGGTCTGAGACGGCCAGAAGACAACATATCCTCACAACATCATGTCCTCACAACAACATGTTCTCACAATAACGTGTCCTCACAACAACACGTCCTCACAGTAATCCTCACACTCTGCCTGTGCCACACACACCATCCTCCACACGGAGTCAACAGGCCTCTCACCATAAGACCCCACACCGTTGACCCCTCAAGAGACAGCCGGTCATATACACCCTCTGAGAAATCGAGGCAGGGCTCTGGACTAACCGGTTCACTTTATCAGTCTGTGGCATCAGGGAGGTTCCTGCTTCAG
>NW_028174862.1:90939-106163 GCF_963971535.1 Notolepis coatsorum
ACACACACACACACACGCACACACGCACGCACACACGCACGCACGCACACACACACACACACACACACACACACACACACACACACGCACACACACACACACACACACACACACACACACACACACACACACAGAGAGATAAAGCGCTAATGAAATTGTTGTCCTCTAGTTTGAGACACATTTTTGAATGATGGGAGAGGACATGTTGGCAGTCACCCCGGCACGAGCAGGTGTACACTGTGTGTGTACTACGTAAGGGAACATGACGTGCCATGACAGGTATGGACACACAGGTAAAAATGCGCACATTAGGGACGTTCGGACATGCGTAAAGTGATGTTGACAGATAGGGATGCATACATTAACTGCCTGTCAGGCACATGACCCATACTCTGGTTGATGGAACACCTGGCCTCATCTACTTGGTACAAAATCCCATCTACCTGGTACAAAATCTGAATGTTAATAAGCAAAATGGCTTGACGATACTTGCGGGTAGACAGGTAGAAACTGTACCTTTGGTAACAGGTTTGGCTCCAAGCTAGCCAACTGGAGCTGGATAACTGGGGTTGCAACAAGCCAACATCATGGGAATTATCTAATAACATTATCATAGAAGCTATCCGGCTGCAAGCTAGCTTAGCTTAGCACAAATTAATGGAAGAGGATACGGACCACTAGCCTAGCTTAAAACTCTGGGAGAGGTGTTTTTGGCCTCTACTGGTCCGCTTACATTAATTTGTACTAAGCAGGTGAAGAAATAGCCAAACTTACAGCAAGTCGAGTTCCTCTCCATTTCTCTCCCAATACTCGCACACGCAAACACACACAGCGGGGGATAAGATCAATAGCATGCTTGCCCCCCCAAAACACACAACCTGAGTGTGTCCTATTGCAAAGCTTACAGATGGGAAAAGAGTCTCTGGAGCGTAACAGTAAGAAGCATTTTGTATGAAAGTATTCTGTACTTCTGTATGACAACTATTAAAGAAACTTGAACTTGATCCACCCAGTATTTGCAGACATAATGGCCAATTGTTTCTGTCGGTTTTGCAGAACTCTATTAGCCATTCCTTAGCGATTCCATTGTTGAAAGAGCATAATCCACTTCAGTAGTTTCAGAAAGCGATATCCCGCTGGCTCCAGTCCAAGACAAAAAGAGAGAGAATAACCAACTCTGCTCTCTCTTCAAATGTCCTAGCATACTCTGTCAAAATGAACCAACTCTGCTCTCTCTTCAAATGTCCTAGCATACTGTCAACATGAACCAACACTGCTCTCTCTTCAAACATCCTAGCATACTGTGAAAATCAGACCAGGCTGCAGAAACAAATTAGTGGGGGGGCATGAAATGTTCTCGGGGGGCACAATGGTTTTTCAACACAGGTTCCCTTTTATACGTTTCAGCTGGGACAGCGGCACTGTGGCTTGCTTGGCGCTGCCCATGGTGCTGAACTAAACAGCAGAGAGGCAATTGAAAAATCTAATTTCTCTCTATCTTAAGAACGTTCACTTATACAAAAACAGACTGAACAGATATATATAACAGACCTGCTGGGGCAGCGGACTGAGAGCAGGGGACACAAACAGGCTGGATAAGATGGTCAAGAAGGCCAGTAGCGTGGTTGGGGTGGAGCTGGACTCTAGCAAGGGTGGCGGAGAGGAGGAACCTTGCTAAGCTCCAGGCCATCAGGGAAAACCCCTCCCGCCCACTATACACAGACTTGGCTGACAGGAGGAGCATGTTATAGGCTCACACTACCTAAATGCAGCACTGAACGGCACAGGAAGTCCTTCATTCCGACAGCCATCAGAATATACAATGCATCACTGTGCCTCACTGCATCACTGAGCACAGAGTGACAGTTACCATCTTCCTTTTTAAACAGCACTGTGCAATATTACACCTACTGTAGACTTCAGTATATTTTTACTGTATTTATTTACTGTATCTTTTATTCTATTTCATTGTATTCTATTCTTAGGCCATTTGTTTTGTTATTCTTATTTGTGACTTGTTCTGTCTAAATGTTTAATGTTGAGTGATTTGCAGTGTCAAATTTCCCTCAGGTTAATACATTTCTATTATATTCTATTCTATTCTATATCTTTGAAAAGTCTCCAATATTCAACACTTCTGAATTCACTGACAAACTGAACTGAACTGACAAAAATAAGGTGCATAAAAAAGCAAACAAAATTCCTCCACAGGCTACTCACCATCATAAGTAGAGAGGCAAGCGGTGTTTGGGGACAGAGTGAAATCTTAAAACACTGCCCCTCCACTCATTCCTGAACTTTTTTGTTAAGTCCTTCTCAAATGCCAACTGAATTAAATTGGCCTTAGTTGCGTCGATACTAAGGCGATGTTCTGTAAAGACGTTCTTGAGGGTAGAAAACGAATTCTCACAGAGTGCCGTGCTAGCTTCAGTAGTGTTGTTGTTGACATCAGTGCCCACTAGGGCTGTCCCCAACTAAGGATTTGGATAGTTGACTTTTTTATTTAAATTTTTTTACCAGGGTGGGCACAGCTGACTCAGTGGGCGGGCCCGGCCCCCTAATGCCCGCCCATGGCGCCGGGACTGGTGAAAATGAACCAACACTGCTCTCTCTTCAAAATGTCCTAGCATACTGTCAAAATGAACCAACACTGCTCTCTCTTCAAAACGTCCTAGCATAGTCTGTAAAAATGAACCAACACTGTTAACGTCCTAGCATACTGTCAAAATTAACCAACACTGTTCTCTCTTCAAACGTCCTAGCATACTCTGTCAAAATGAATCAACATGGTTCTCTCTTCAAACGTCCTAGCATACTCTGTCAAAATGAATCAACATGGTTCTCTCTTCAAACGTCCTAGCATACTCTGTCAAAATTAACCAACACTGTTCTCTCTTCAAACGTCCTAGCATACTCTGTCAAAATGAATCAACATGGTTCTCTCTTCAAACGTTCTAACATACTCTGTCAAAATGAATCAACACGGTTCTCTCTTCAAACGACCTAGCATACTCTGTCAAAATGAATCAACATGGCTCTCTCTTCAAACGTCCTAGCATACTCTGTCAAAATGAATCAACATGGTTCTCTCTTCAAACGTCCTAGCATACTCTGTCAAAATGAGACAACTGCCCAAACAGGTCCATTGATTAACTCTTTCAAGTGTACGTTTTTGGGGGGATTTCTCCCCCAAAAGCTGCTCTCGGACTCTCTGTAATGTATTGGGAGGTTTTCAGAGGAAATGTACTCCTGACTGCAGCCGGCACTCATAGTAAAATCAATATCCAAAAGATGTTGCCAAAATACTTTGTACAGTCAATTACAAACTGGACAGATGGTGCTGCCAGGTCAGTTCAGAATGTGCTGTAACTCCAAATAAATCCATTGAGGGGGAAAAAAACCCAACCAACTCAGAATTCTTCTTCAAAGCAATGTTCTTGATATACAGTCTAATATATAATTCTTAATATAGTCCCCCCTGCTTAGAATGTTAAATAGGGCTTTCAACTATGAAGTTTTCCAGTTTCAAATAGACTGAACCAAGGAGTGAGCTAAGTCGGCACTAAAAAACATTCTCATGGCTCCTCTGTTGACAGGAGTACATAATAAATAATAAATAATTGGACGGAAAGGAAATAGTGTTCGACAGTATTGGATTTTCCAAATTGGCTGCAGGGCAAAACCTCTACGATGAATAATTTGTATGTGACTGGGGATCATAGTGTGCCTATACACAGTGCCTTGCTCAAATGCCTGATAGTGTGTGTCTGTGTACACCTGAGCCGCAATTTAAGTGCCTTCGCCATCTGCCTCGCATACTGTAGCTCAGACTGTCAGAGAGGGTGCGCGGCTCCAGCATCCCGCGTTATGTGGAGCATATGAGCCCGATCACAATGCGACCGCTAGGGCCGTGAGGGAGGGTGCGGGGCACGATGCGGTGCATGCTCGTAAATTAGAGGCGGAAGGAGAGGAAAAGGTAGAGCAGAGTTGCGGTGGGAGGCGCGTGTCAGCGCAGCGTTAATAAAAGCTGACAAGAGACAGAAGGATTAGGGATGGTTTACGCCTCACAGAGGGCTAGCGCCGCTCGTCTTCACGCACTCCCCGGTTACTGCGGCTCCGGGGGCCTCATTGTTTACAACCGGAGATGGTGAAACTGACAGTATGAGAGGTCGAAAAGGAAGGAACATGTGAAATGAACTCACTTGCTTATCTAGGGGACAAAAACAACAGCATTAACTTTTTTTAGAAAGATAAATTATATAATATATAAATATATTATCAGGGCCGTGCAGAGACCTTTAGAGGGGCAGGTGCTGGACAAATTTGTGATAAAAAAAAAACTAAAACATCAAGCAATGTTACAATTTCCACCATTGCGACTTGCAGTTCCACCAGTGTGACTTACAGTTCCACCAGTGTGACTTACAGTTCCACCAGTGCCCCCAGCAGTGCCCAGTCAACTAGTAACAAAGAAGCTAACGACAGCCGGAGCAGCGAAGATGGACAAAAGACGGGGTGAACTTATCAAGCTAGTACAATTCCCGTGGATAGCCCATGAACAAGGTATTTTGTGAGGTTTGCCATACCGCAAAAAACATGGGTGCCACTGCCCCGTGAAAGCTTTTGTACAAGCTGGCTTTTCCAGCTGGGCTAAAGCACTAGAACGATTCCGATTCCACCAAAAGTCAAATCTGCATTGAGCTGCTGTTAGCATTGTTGCCACTGCTAATGCAGGTGTTAATGTTGCTGCTTCTATTTCTGTCGGTAAACAAAAGCAGATGGCTAATGCGAGAATAGCTTTGTTGGGTATTCTATCCTCCATCCAATATCTTTCATGTCAGGGATTGGCCATTTGAGGAAAAACAGACCAGTAGTCCAATTTGATCCAGTTGCTACAGTAAACTTGCATGCTCAAGATATCCCAGAGTTACAGTCATGGCTGGCTCATAAGGAGAGCAAGTGGCTATCTCATGATATCCTAAACGAGATGAGTGAAAGTATGGCCCATGATGTGCTGAGAAAGCTAATTGTGGAAATAAAGTCTGCTGTGTGTTTTGTTCTCTGTGATTATGGATGAGACAGCCGACACCGCGGTCAAAGAGCAGGTGTCTATCTGCTTCCGTTTTGTGGCTGAAAATCTGGAGCCAGAGGAACTTTTTGTTGGATTTTATGAGACATCAAAAACAACAGCAGATTTTTCACCTGTTAAAATACGTTCCGGTGAGATTCTCACTGCCAATCAATAAATGTAGAGGACAGTGCTACGACTGGTATTCAAACAGGTTCAAGCCTGGACTGGCCATCTGGCATACCGGGCATTTGCCCGGTGGGCCGACGCATATTTGGGCCGTCATGATTTGATACAAAAAAAATATATATTTATAAAAAAAAAATTATTTTATTTAATTTTTTTACTTTATTTTTTATTTTTTTGTCAACGACCGGCCCACTACTAGGCTGGGACAGCGGCCCATTGGTACTGACTGACACTGGGCTGGCCCAATCACATATCTTACTAAGTATACCCTCTGCCAGTCGTGCAGATACATGACTGAGAGGGGGCTGGCACATGTAGATAGTAAGGTACTTGGTCTGGCAGCTGACTATGTTTATGGTCCGATATGTCATATATTAAATGCATGCTTAATGAAAGGTGTTTATCTCACTGTCTGGAAAGATGGTAAAATTATTCCCTTACCTAAAGATGGCAGACTAGCACTCACTGGGAAGAACTAGACCTATCGCTATTCTCCCAGTTCTCAGTAAACTGATGGAGAGAATAGTCCACTCACAAATACAGGATTACTTTGACTGTAACGGCTTGAACACAAGTTTTCAACATGCTTACAAACCTAATCATTCTACTTGTTCTGCCCTTACAGACTTACAGTAATGACAGATGACTGGATCAAGGAAATTGATAACTCAAAGATGACTGGTGCAGTATTACTTGATTTTAGTGCTGCATTCGATGTCATAGACCACGATCTGCTCATCGGTAAACTAGAATGCTATGGGTTTTGTCCAACAGCCATCATATTTATGAAAAGTTATTTCACAAGTAGGACACAAAGGGTTTATTACACTGGCAGCTGGTCTCACTCTAAGGTCTTAGACTGCGGGGTCCCGCAAGGGAGCTGCCTAGGACCACTCCTATACGCCATCTTCACAAACGACTTACCATCAGTTCTGTGTAAAGCAACTGTACAAATGTATGCTGATGATTCCACATTGTACTATGCTGCAAAAACTGTCAGTGAACTGGACAATGTTTTATCAGCTGAGTTAAATATGGTGTTTGATTGGATAAAACTAGGGATGCTCGATATTGGCTTTTTTACTGATACTGATATACCGATATTGTCCAACTCTTAATTTCCGATACCGATATCAACCGATATCAACCGATACCGATATATGCAGGGTTTCCCCCCCCTAAATTTTTTTTATAAAATGTTGTGGAATTAACACAACATTATGCATACTTTTGACAATAAATCAAATCAAAATGTGTTCTTACTTGCTTGCCTGGGTAAATAAAGGTTATAGAAATGTAAAAAAATAAAAATAAATAGAAATTTGAAAAGCGATACTATCGGTAGGCCAATAATATCGGACATCCCTAGATAAAACGGAATAAGTTGGTACTAAACATCTCAAAAACCGAATCAATTATCTTGGGTTCGAGTCATAAATTGTCATCGATACCAAAAATGAGTTTGAACGTGTCTGACGAACCCATAGAACAGGTAAATAAAGTAAAATTACTGGGCATTATAATTGATAGCCAGCTGTCATGGGCAGAACACATTGATACCATAGTGAAGAAGATGGGGAGTGTCTTATGTCACCTAGATTATTGTGCACCAGTATGGTCCTCTGCATCCAAAGGTCAACTAAAGAAATTGCAAACTGCCCAGAACAGAGCTGCAAGGTTAGTCTTACATTGTTCCATGAGAACAAACACTATAACTATGCACCGGCAACTCTCATGGTTAACGGTAGAGAATAGGCTGATTTTCAACACTGGGTCTCATTCCCGAACGAATTTACGACCAAAAATGTCCCCTTAGGCAGATTTCATCAGTGTTGGGCAAGTTACTTTAAAAAAGTAACTAGTTACAGTTACTAGTTACTTCTTCCAAAAAGTAACTAAATTACTTACTCAGTTACAAATTATAAAAGTAACTAGTTACTTCAGAAAGTAACTATTGCATTACTTTCAAGATTTTCTTTTACATAAACAACATACACAAATCTAAACTATTTGAATGTTGCTGTGGGACAAAGTGAGACTAGCCTCCAATCAAATGCCATGTAGGCTATGTAGATATTATAATTACTATGTTTATATAGTGGATCATACAAATACAAACAGAATAGATGTTTTGGAACTTTTGATATGTATTGCCCCTCAACAAGCCACAACTGGGCAACATTAAATGATGCTTGTTAAGCACTATACCAAAAATAAATAACAAATATATACTGATTGATTGATCATTTTAATTAACAGATTTCAGAATGGGTACAATACAGTACGGCTCAATACACACAATTGTTAAGGGGATGCAGACCAGAGAAAGAGTTTCGTCTTGTTTACATCAGGGTCAGATGAACTCAATGGTACACTGGTTGACGAAACATGGCTTGGTTTCAAAACCAAATTCTCAGCAATACTAAACGACATGGCCCCCCTAAGAACCACCAGGGTAAAAAATCGCGCTGAGCCGTGGATGCACTCCGAAATACTGGCCGCTATGAAAACCAGAGACAAAAAATGCTCTGAGTTTCGTAAAAGTCAGTCAAAGCTTACTAAAAGCACGAGCAGTGAACTCCAAGCCCACGTGACTGAACTCAAACTAGAAAGAAACAGACTAAGAAACGACGTAAACTCCATGATCAAAACTGCAAAAAAGAATTTCATCAATGACAAAACTGAGGAAAACAAAAACAAACCACGTGAACTTTGGAAATTACTCAATAATCAACTAGGATGCAGTAAAAAACTTAAAACCAGATTCTCAAACATAAACATAAAAACGGACAACACGCTCATCACAGACAAGCTGGATGTAGCCAATTACTTAAACATTTTCTTCACAAACATAGCCACAACACTGGTAAACAAACTACCCTCCCACTCAGGGCTTTATGGGGTAGAACACATAGTAGCTTACTACAAAAACCTAGGGGTCCGCAAGGACGACTTCAAGCTGGAAATGGTAACAACAGATGAGGTACTCAATAAACTGAGCGCCCTCCAACCTAACAAGGCCACTGGCCATGACAACATCCCCTCCAAATTCCTCAGAGACTCAGCAGCCGCCATCACACCAATCATCACACACATAATAAACCTCTCCATAAAACAGGGACACGTCCCCAAGGACTTCAAAATTGCGAGGGTGACCCCTCTGCACAAAAAGGGCAGCAAATTAGACCCAGGCAACTACCGCCCTGTTTCTATTCTCACCTCCATCTCGAAAGTCATGGAAAAAATTGTCTACGAACAGGTCGAAAAGTACCTAGCGGAAAAAAATCGAATCTACGAATTCCAATCTGGCTTCAGAACATCCCACTCCACTGACACATGCCTTCTCTATTTGAATGACCACATCAAACAAGAGGTGGACGCAGGCAAATACTGCGGCATGGTCATGCTGGACCTACAAAAGGCCTTTGACACGGTCAATCACTCCATTCTGATTGACAAGCTAAAAGCAATTGGTTTTGATAGTCTATCAGTGAGCTGGATGCAATCCTACCTTGAGGGGAGGGAACAGATGGTGGAGGTAAACGGTACCCTACCCCCCCCCCCCTCACAGTGAGCTGTGGTGTTCCTCAAGGAAGCATACTAGGACCGCTACTGTTCCTAATTTATGCAAATGACATGTCGTCAGCTTGTGACTGCAACTTGTTCCTGTTTGCGGACGACTCAGCCCTGCTGGTCTCTGACAAGAACAAGTTACAGGTTGAAAAAACCCTCAGCTCGGAACTAGGCAGAATCTGCATATGGCTCGCTGATAACAAACTATCATTACACATGGGCAAAACAGAGTCCATTCTCTTCGGTTCAAATAACAAACTCAGCAAGACCGACGGCTTCTCAGTTACAGTGGGTGACAATATTGTCACAAGGAAAGATGAAATTACCTACCTGGGTTCCATCCTAGAGGCTAATCTCTCCTGTGACAAAATGGCATCCAATGTAATAAAAAAAGTCAACCAACGAACTCGATTCTTGTACCGGATCTCCTCTCTGGTAAACAAGAACACCCTGAAGACTCTGGCAGGAGCACTCATTCAGGGGTACTACGACTATGCTTGCACCTCATGGTACCAAAGCACCTCAAAGGCGCTAAAAACAAAATTACAAACATCTCAAAACAAACTGGTCAGACTACTGCTTGACCTTACTCCTAGAACCCACCTCACCCCTGCCCACTTTGACAACCTAGGATGGCTTAGAGTAGACGACAGAGTACAACAACTTGCAATGGGCCTGGTCTACAAGATACACTACACGACCAAGGTACCCATGTACATGTCAAAATACTTCCCAAAGGTCAGTGAATACCACGATCACAACACCAGAGGGAGCTCCACAAATCATGTTAAACCCAGATTCGGCTCAAATAAGGGACTAAACACGTTTCGCAATTATGCCACATCAATGTGGAACGCCCTACCCAAAGCTGTAAAGGAATGTGGATCACTACCCACTTTCAAAACCTCTCTCAAGGGACACCTACGGGAGACTGCAATTCAACACTGGCCCCTGTAAATATCCTAACCCAACCCCCTCCAATGTACAGTCATTTACCTAGTATGGTTTTGTCAATAGTTCAATGTACAATTGTGTTTGTTTGTACAGTGTCTCCTCCCCCCCCCCCCCTCAATGTACAGTGTTACTTGTTTATACAGTGTGCCCCCCGCCCCCCCCCCCCCCCCCCCAACCACCTCCAATGTAAATTACCCAGTATGGTTGTCAATATCCCAATGTACCCAACCCCCCCCACCCAACCTCCTCCAATGTACAGTTTCTACGTCAAATGTATATACTCCCTTTTCTTGACTCCTTCTGTATCACAAACAGTACTGTATTTGCAAATCTGGTATGTCATAAATGTATAGATGTAGCAGTACTGACTATCTGTATGTCATGTATGTCATATATGTCTATATGAATTGAAAATGGGGGACCCTGATGGAAACAAGACAAACGTCTTTCTCAGGTCTGCATCCCCTTAACAATTGTATGTATTGAGCCGTACTGTATTGTACCCATTCTGCAATCTGTTAAATAAAGTTTTCATTCATTCATTCATCCCCATTTTCAATTCATGACATTTATGACGAAAGTCTTTCTCTGGTCTGCATCCCCTTAACAATTGTATGTATTGAGCTGTACTGTACTGTACCCATTCTGCAATCTGTTAATAAACTTTTCAATCAATCAATCAATGACATACACAACATACAGATATAAGAATCTAATCGAATCATCTAAACTAATCTAATCATTACATTTAAGACATGCATGACATACAGATATATATATCTCTGGAGACTGGAACACGGATATGCAACGAAAAGATGCACCCGTCTTCAAGTCATTCAGTAGGTTTTGTGATCTGCACGGCCTCAGCCAGCTAATCACCCAACCCACACGTGTATGTAAATCAACTCAGACTACCATTGACCTCATTCTGACCTCCGACAAGTCCAAGATCTCCAATAAAGGGGTTATAGCATGCGGGTTAAGTGATCATTATATGATATTCTGTACCCGCAAAAAACTAAAACAAAAGGCTGGCTGCCACAAAACAGTCACATCTAGAGACCTCAAAACCTACTCTAGCGAGGCCTTCAACCTTGAACTGGAGAGTCTGGACTGGTCAGATGAACTCAATGGTACACTGGTTGAAGAAACATGGCTTGGTTTCAAAACCAAATTCTCAACTATACTAAACGACATGGCCCCCCTAAGAACCACCAGGGTAAAAAATCGCGCTGAGCCGTGGATGCACTCCGAAATACTGGCCGCTATGAAAACCAGAGACAAAAAATGCTCTGAGTTTCGTAAAAGTCAGTCAAAGCTTACTAAAAGCACGAGCAGTGAACTCCAAGCCCACGTGACTGAACTCAAACTAGAAAGAAACAGACTAAGAAACGACGTAAACTCCATGATCAAAACTGCAAAAAAGAATTTCATCAATGACAAAACGGAGGAAAACAAAAACAAACCACGTGAACTTTGGAAATTACTCAATAATCAACTAGGATGCAGTAAAAAACTTAAAACCAGATTCTCAAACATAAACATAAAAACGGACAACACGCTCATCACAGACAAGCTGGATGTAGCCAATTACTTAAACATTTTCTTCACAAACATAGCCACAACACTGGTAGACAAACTACCCTCCCACTCAGGGCTTTATGGGGTAGAACACATAGTAGCTTACTACAAAAACCTAGGGGTCCGCAAGGACGACTTCAAGCTGGAAATGGTAACAACAGATGAGGTACTCAATAAACTGAGCGCCCTCCAACCTAACAAGGCCACTGGCCATGACAACATCCCCTCCAAATTCCTCAGAGACTCAGCAGCCGCCATCACCCCAATCATCACACACATAATAAACCTCTCCATAAAACAGGGACACGTCCCCAAGGACTTCAAAATTGCGAGGGTGACCCCTCTGCACAAAAAGGGCAGCAAATTAGACCCAGGCAACTACCGCCCTGTTTCTATTCTCACCTCCATCTCGAAAGTCATGGAAAAAATAGTCTACGAACAGGTCGAAAAGTACCTAGCGGAAAAAAATCTAATCTACGAATTCCAATCTGGCTTCAGAACATCCCACTCCACTGACACATGCCTTCTCTATTTGAATGACCACATCAAACAAGAGGTGGACGCAGGCAAATACTGCGGCATGGTCATGCTGGACCTACAAAAGGCATTTGACACGGTCAATCACTCCATTCTGATTGACAAGCTAAAAGCAATTGGTTTTGATAGTCTATCAGTGAGCTGGATGCAATCCTACCTTGAGGGGAGGGATCAGATGGTGGAGGTAAACGGTACCCTATCCCCCCCCCTCGCAGTGAGCTGTGGTGTTCCACAAGGAAGCATACTAGGACCGCTACTGTTCCTAATTTATGCAAATGACATGTCGTCAGCTTGTGACTGCAACTTGTTCCTGTTTGCGGACGACTCAGCCCTGCTGGTCTCTGACAAGAACAAGTTACAGGTTGAAAAAACCCTCAGCTCGGAACTAGGCAGAATCTGCATATGGCTCGCTGATAACAAACTATCATTACACATGGGCAAAACAGAGTCCATTCTCTTCGGTTCAAATAACAAACTCAGCAAGACCGACAGCTTCTCAGTTACAGTGGGTGACAATATTGTCACAAGGAAAGATGAAATTACCTACCTGGGTTCCATCCTAGAGGCTAATCTCTCCTGTGACAAAATGGCATCCAATGTAATAAAAAAAGTCAACCAACGAACTCGATTATTGTACCGGATCTCCTCTCTGGTAAACAAGAATACACTGAAGACTCTGGCAGGAGCACTCATTCAGGGGTACTACGACTATGCTTGCACCTCATGGTACCAAAGCACCTCAAAGGCGCTAAAAACAAAATTACAAACATCTCAAAACAAACTGGTCAGACTACTGCTTGACCTTACTCCTAGAACCCACCTCACCCCTGCCCACTTTGACAACCTAGGATGGCTTAGAGTAGACGACAGAGTACAGCAACTTGCAATGGGCCTGGTCTACAAGATACACTACACGACCAAGGTACCCATGTACATGTCAAAATACTTCCCAAAGGTCAGTGAATACCACGATCACAACACCAGAGGGAGCTCCACAAATCATGTTAAACCCAGATTCGGCTCAAATAAGGGACTAAACACGTTTCGCAATTATGCCACATCAATGTGGAACGCCCTACCCAAAGCTGTAAAGGAATGTGGATCACTACCCACTTTCAAAACCTCTTTCAAGGGACACCTACGGGAGACTGCAATTCAACACTGGCCCCTGTAAATATCCTAACCCAACCCCCTCCAATGTACAGTAATTTACCTAGTATGGTTTTGTCAATAGTCCAATGTACAATTTTGTTTGTTTGTACAGTGTATCCCCCCCCCCCTCAATGTACAGTTTTGCTTGTTTATACAGTGTGCCCCCCCCCCAACCACCTCCAATGTAGATTACCCAGTATGGTTGTCAATATCCCAGTGTACCCAACCCCCCCCCACCCAACCTCCTCCAATGTACAGTTTCTACGTCAAATGTATATACTCCCTTTTCCTGACTCCTTCTGTATCACAAACAGTACTGTATTTACAAATCTGGTATGTCATAAATGTATAGATGTAGCAGTACTGACTATCTGTATGTCATGTATGTCATATATGTCCTGATGAATTGAAAATGGGGGACCCTGATGTAAACAAGACGAAAGTCTTTCTCTGGTCTGCATCCCCTTAACAATTGTGTGTATTGAGCTGTACTGTATTGTACCCATTCTGCAATCTGTTAATAAAGTTTTCAATCAATCAATCAATCAATAAGCACCTGAAGCCTGTGCTATTAAACCAGGAAGTGCAGCACTGTTGATAAGGCTGTCAGCACTGCAGTAGAGCCACTCAGTGCCCTGCGCTGCAAAGAGTGAACACAAAACGCTCATGGACCCGCAGTCTCATGTTGACTGAGTCGCTTGTGTTGTTCGTTGGATTCGTTTTTGAGCTCAAAACGTACACTACACGGACCGTGGTCTCATGCTGACTGATCAGTGATCGCTTGTCTTGTCGCGCTGTGTGTCAGACTCTGGATGCTTTAGACACCCGCCCACCTCCACCTCTGATTGGCTTACCATGACCACACTGTACAAGCAAAACTGTACATTGGAATATTGACGAAACCATACTTGGTCATTTACTGTACATTGGAGGGGGTTGATATAGCTATAAACCTGCATTCCTTCGAATATATCATAAATCAATTAAACTTATATTGAAATACACTATATAGCCTATACACCAACACTGAAATGACAGTGGATAAATAAATAAGAACTAAAGCTAATCGCATGGAAATAGCAAGTCTTGTGTGCGCCAGTATGGCCTACGTGTCTAATGAACAGTATAGGCTTAATATATTCTAGTTACTTGTTTCATTAGGATTTAGTAGATATGACGTAGCAAAACGGCGAGGAGTTTGCCTATAGCTACTTTTCAAGATGTAGTGGCCTTCCTGAAAGGCGATCAAGGAAGAGCACCTGAGAACCATGTTGCCAGAGATCATCAAACTAGTGAAATGTCGCTGTAACATCCTGCAGTTCAGAAAGGTCATTTTCAGGCCTGCCGCGTCTTAAAACGTATCTGCGGTCCACAATGCGGCAAGCAAGACATAACCATGTTGATGTATTGAACTGTCACAAGAATGTGTCACGAAATGGGAACCTGGATGCAATCACAGATGAATTCATCAAGCACACGGCTAGGAGTAACACTTTCCTCATAAAGAAGTAACGTCAATGGTGAGTGAAAAACAAATGTTTTATATTTAGTAGCTGTGTGGGCCTATGTGTTGATTATTAATTATTGACTGTATTTTGGTATGGTATGCTGCGGTGTTCTTTATGCGTTTAATGTGTGCGTTTGACTCCATCAAAATCCGTATAGCAACAAGTCATGTAGGCTATGGCTATTGCATAAGGTTTATCTGTTAACTGCTTTGAGCACCCACCGGCAGAAACATAAGAGAGAGAGAGAGAACATTGATTGATTGATTGATTGAAAATGTTATTAACAGATTGCAGAATGGGTACAGTACAGCTCAATACATACAATTGTTAAGGGGATGCAGACCAGAGAAAGACTTTCGTCTTGTTTACATCAGGGTCCCCCATGAGTATGCGAGTGTCACTCAGAGAGATATGGTATATAATGACTATGGGTACAGTATTGTGGAATACTGTGAAATATATGTCCATCCAAAACACTCATCACTTTCCACTGGCTCTCCATCTAGGAACAAGGTGCACCTTGTTATTACAGCATTAATATATTCATTGATTAACCATATTACTAATAATAACTCTAATCAACTCTAGCACCTAATGAATAATAAACATACCCAAGGTAATGATAGAAACCGTTAAGGAAGTACTAAATCACAATGCAATGT